>NW_028125275.1:0-173727 GCF_965194825.1 Balaenoptera physalus
TGTGTAGACTAGGGAAAGGCGTGATGGTCCCCAGCCTAGAACGACTCTTTGCCCAGTTGGTTTCATCCATGAAAGAGCCAGGGCTGATCTCAGCTAATCGGGCTGCACATCCCAGAATCCTTGGGGAAGGGCAGTTCTGACCCAAAGTGCCACCTAAGGAATGAAAGCAGTTTCCTTACCACAGGAAAGCACACCAAGGCCTGGAGTTTTCTCTATGAAACTGGAGTGGGCTCGAAGGGTGAGGCCTACTGACTGCCCTCCTTTATATCCAGTTGAGAAAATGGGACAAGGCTGATGCAACCCGCTTACAATGAAATGTTTCTCTTCAGAATAGGAGATTTTGCTACTAAACGCCAGCAGCTCGTCTCACTCAGACTGCTGTTTCTCTGTAGACTAGGGAAAGACAGCATGATCCCCAGCTTAGAATGGCTCTTTGCCCAGTTGGTTTCATCCATGAAAGAGCCAGAAGGGCTGATCACAACTAATTGGGTTGCACATCCCTGAATCCTTCTGGGAGGACTGTTCTGAGCCACAGGGCCAACTAAGGAATGAAAGCAAATTTCCTGCCACAGGAAAGCACACCGAGGCCTGGAGTTTTCTCTATGAAATTGGAGTGGGTTCAAGGGTGAGGCCTACTGACTGCCCTCCTTTATATCCAGGTGTGGAAATGTGGGAAGGCTGAAGCAACCCGCTTACAACGAAATTTTTCTCTTCAGAATAGGAGGTTGTGCTACCAAACGCCAGCACCTCGTCTCCCTCAGAGTGCTGTTTCTGGGTAGACTAGGGAAAGACACGATGGTCCCCAGCTTAGAACGGCTCTTTGTCCAGTTGGTTTCATCCATGAAAGAGCCATAATGGCTGATCTCAACTAATCGGGCTGCACATCCGTGAATCCTTGGGGTAGGGCAGTTCTGAGCCGAAGTGCAACCTAAGGAAAGAAAGCAAAGTTTCCACTCTGGGAATCAGGGACTCAAGTAAGTCTGCCAACTGACTGCCCTCCTTTATAACTAGTTGAAAAAATGTGGCCAG
The DNA here is from genome assembly GCF_965194825.1 of Balaenoptera physalus. NCBI lineage: Eukaryota > Metazoa > Chordata > Mammalia > Artiodactyla > Balaenopteridae > Balaenoptera > Balaenoptera physalus. The sequence continues at coordinate 1,030 of NW_028125275.1, forward strand.
GCTGATGCTACCCGCATACATCGAAATGTTTCTCTTCAGAATAGGAGATTTTGCTACCAAACGCCAGCAGCTCGTCTCCCTCAGAGTGTTGTTCCTGTGTAGACTAAGGAAAGACACCATGGTCCCCAGCTTAGAACGGCTCTTTGCCCATATTATTTCATCCATGAGAGAACCAGAAGGGCTGATCTCAACTAATCGGGCTGCACATCCCTGAATCCTTGGGGTAGGCACTCCTGAGCCAATGTGCCACCTAAGGAATGAAAGCAAATTTACAGCCTGGGAAGCAGGGTCTCAAGTAAGTTTGCTAAATGCCTGCCCGCCTTTATAGCCAGTTGAGAAAATGTGGCAAGGTTGATGCAACCCGCTTACAACGAAATGTTTCTCTTCAGAATAGGAGATTTTGCTACCAAACGCTTGCAGCTAGTCTCCCTCAGAGTGCTGTTTCTGTGTAGACTAGGGAAAGACACCATGGTTCCCAGCTTAGAACAGCTCTTTTCCCAGTTGATTTCATCCATGAAAGAGCCAGGGCTGATCTCAACTAAGCAGGCTGCACATCCCTGAATCCTTGGGGTAGGGCAGTTCTGAGCCAAAGTGCCACCTAAGGAATGAAAGCAGTTTCCTTACCACAGGAAAGCACACCAAGGCCTGGAGTTTTCTCTATGAAACTGGAGTGGCCTCGAAGGGTGAGGCCTACTGACTGCCCTCCTTTATAGCCAGTTGAGAAAATGTGGCAAGGCTGAGGCAACCTGCATACAACGAAATGTTTCTCTTCAGATTAGGAGATTTTGCTGTCAAACTCCAGCAGCTCGTCTCCCTCAGAGTGCTGTTTCGGTGTAGACTAGTGAAAGACACGATGGTCCCCAGCTTAGAACGGCTCTTTGCCCAGTTGGTTTCATCCATGAAAGAGTCAGAAGGGCTGATCTCAACTAATGGGGCTGCACATCACTGAATCCTTGGGGTAGGCCATTCGTCAGCAACTCTGCCACCTAAGGAATGAAAGCAAAGTTTCCAGCCTGGGAAGCTGGGTCTAGAGTAAGTCTGCTAAATGACTGCCCTCCTTTATAGCCAGTTGAAAAAATGTGGCAAAGCTGATGCAACACGCTTACAACGAAATGTTTCTCTTCAGAATAGGAAATTTTGCTACCAAACGCCAGCAGCTCGTCTCACTCAGACTGTTGTTTCTGTGTAGACTAGGGAAAGACACCATGGTTCCTAACTTAGAAAGACTCTTTTCCCAGTTGGTTTCATCCATGAAAGAGCCAGAAGGGCTGATCTCAACTAATCGGGCTGCACATCCCCGAATCCTTGGGGTAGTGCAGCTCTGAGCCGAAGTGCAACCTAAGGAAAGAAAGCAAAGTTTCCAGCCTGGGAAGGAGGGACTCAAGTAAGTCTGCCAACTGACTGCCCTCCTTTATAGCCAGTTGAGAAAATGTGGCAAGGCTGAGGCAACCCGCATACAACGAAATGTTTCTCTTCAGATTAGGAGATTTTGCTACCAAACTCCTGCAGCTCGTCTCCCTCAGAGTGCTGTTTCTGTGTAGACTAGGGAAAGACACCATGGTTCCAACGTAGAACAGCTCTTTTCCCAGTTGTTTTCATCCATGAAAGAGCCAGGGCTGATCTCAACTAATCAGGCTGCACATTCCTGAATCCTTGGGGTAGGGAAGTTCTGAGCCAAAGTGCCACCTAAGGAATGAAAACAGTTTCCTTACCGCAGGAAAGCACACCAAGGCCTGGAGTTTTCTCTATGAAACTGGAGTGGGCTCGAAGGGTGAGGCCTACTGACTGCCCTCCTTTATATCCAGTTGAGAAAATGGGACAAGGCTGATGCAACCCGCTTACAACGAAAGGTTTCTCTTCAGAATAGGAGATTTTGCTACCAAAAGCCTGCAGCTCGTCTCCCTCAGAGTGCTGTTTCTGTGTAGACTAGGGAAAGACACCATGGTTCCCAGCTTAGAACACCTCTTTTCCCAGGTGGGTTCATCCATGAAAGAGCCAGGGCTGATCTCAACTAATCAGGCTCCACATCCCTGAATCCTTGGGGTAGGGCAGTTCTGAGCCAAAGTGCCACCTAAGGAAGGAAAGCAGTTTGCTTACCACAAGAAAGCACACCAAGGCCTGGAGTTTTCTCTATAAAACTGGAGTCGGCTTGAAGGTTGATGCCTACTGACTGCCCTCTTTATATCCAGTTGAGAAAATGGGACGAGGCTGATGCAACCCTCTTACAACGAAATGTTTCTCTTCAGTATAGGAGATTTCGCTACCAAACGCCAGCAGCTCGTCTCACTCAGACTGCTGTTTCTGTGTAGACTAGGGAAAGACACCATGGTTCCTAACTTAGAAAGACTCTTTTCCCAGTTGGTTTCATCCATGAAAGAGCCAGAAGGGCTGATCCCAACTAATCGGGCTGCACATCCCTGAATCCTTGGGGTAGTGCAGCTCTGAGCCGAAGTGCAAACTAAGGAAAGAAAGCAAAGTTTCCAGCCTGGGAAGGAGGGACTCAAGTAAGTCTGCCAATTGACTGCCCTCCTTTATAGCCATTTGAGAAAATGTGGCAAAGCTGATGCAACCCGCTTACAACGAAATGTTTCTCTTCAGAATAGGAGGTTTCACCACCAAATGCCAGCAGCTCGTCTACCTCAGAGTGCTGTTTCTGTGTAGACTACGGAAAGACAGCATGGTCCCCAGCTTAGAATGGTTCTTTGCCCAGTTGGTTTCATCCATGAAACAGCCAGAAGGGCTGATCACAACTAATCAGGCTGCAAATCACTGAATCCTTCTGGGAGGGCTGTTCTGAGCCAAAGGGCCACCTAAGGAATGAAAGCAAATTTCCTACCAGAGGAAGCACACGGAAGCCTGTTGTTTTCTCTATGAAATTGGAGTGGGCTGGAAGGGTGAGGCCTACTGACTGCCCTCTTTATATGCAGTTGAGAAAATGGGACAAGGGTGATGCAACCCGCTTACAACGAAATGTTTCTCTTCAGAATAGGAGATTTCGCTATCAAACGACAGCAGCTCGTCTCCGTCAGAATGCGGTTTCTGTGTTGACTAGGGAAAGACACGATGGGCCCTAGCTTAGAACGGCTCTTTGCCCAGTTGGTTTCATCCATGAAAGAGCCAGAAGGACTGATCTCAACTAATCGGGCTGCAAATCCCCGAATACTTGGGGTAGTGCATTCTTGATCCAATGTGCCACCTAAAGAATGAAAGCAAAGTTTCCAGCCTGGGAAGCAGGGTCTCAAGTAAGTCTGCTAAATGACTGACCTCCTTTATAGCCATTTGAGAAAAGGTGGCAAGGCTGATGCAACCCGCTTACAACGAAATATTTCTCTTCAGAATAGGAGATTGTGCTACCAAACGCCAGCAGCTCCTCTCCCTCAGAATGCTGTTTCTGTGTAGACTAGGGAAAGACACCATGGTCCCCAGCTTAGAACGGCTCTTTGCCCAGATGGTTTCATCCATGAGAGAACCAGAAGGGCTGATCTCAACTACTCGGGCTGTACATCCCTGAATCCTTGGGGTAGGGCAGTTCTGAGCCAAAGTGCCACCTAAGGAATGAAAGCAGTTTCCTTGCCACAGGAAAGCACACTGAGGCCTGGAGTTTTCTCTATGAAATTGGAGTGGGCTTGAAGGGTGACGCCTACTGACAGCCCTCCTTTATATCCAGTTGAGAAAATGTGGCAAGGCTGATGCAACCCGCTTACAACGAAATGTTTCTCTTCAGAATAGGAGATTTTGCAATCACACGACAGCAGCTTGCCTCCCTCAGAGTGCTGTTTCTGTGTAGACTAGGGAAAGGCACGATGGTCCCCAGCCTAGAACGGCTCTTTGCCCAGTTGGTTTCATCCATGAAAGAGCCAGGGCTGATCTCAGCTAATCGGGCTGCACATCCCAGAATCCTTGGGGAAGGGCAGTTCTGACCCAAAGTGCCACCTAAGGAATGAAAGCAGTTTCCTTACCACAGGAAAGCACACCAAGGCCTGGAGTTTTCTCTATGAAACTGGAGTGGGCTCGAAGGGTGAGGCCTACTGACTGCCCTCCTTTATATCCAGTTGAGAAAATGGGACAAGGCTGATGCAACCCGCTTACAATGAAATGTTTCTCTTCAGAATAGGAGATTTTGCTACTAAACGCCAGCAGCTCGTCTCACTCAGACTGCTGTTTCTCTGTAGACTAGGGAAAGACAGCATGGTCCCCAGCTTAGAATGGCTCTTTGCCCAGTTGGTTTCATCCATGAAAGAGCCAGAAGGGCTGATCACAACTAATTGGGTTGCACATACCTGAATCCTTCTGGGAGGTCTGTTCTGAACCACAGGGCCAACTAAGGAATGAAAGCAAATTTCCTGCCACAGGAAAGCACACCGAGGCCTGGAGTTTTCTCTATGAAATTGGAGTGGGCTTCAAGGGTGAGGCCTACTGACTGCCCTCCTTTATATCCAGGTGAGGAAATGTGGGAAGGCTGAAGCAACCCGCTTACAACGAAATCTTTCTCTTCAGAATAGGAGGTTGTGCTACCAAACGCCAGCACCTCGACTCCCTCAGAGTGCTGTTTCTGGGTAGACTAGGGAAAGACACGATGGTCCCCAGCTTAGAACGGCTCTTTGTCCACTTGGTTTCATCCATGAAAGAGCCATAATGGCTGATCTCAACTAATCGGGCTGCACATCCCTGAATCCTTGGGGTAGGGCAGTTCTGAGCTGAAGTGCAACCTAAGGAAAGAAAGCAAAGTTTCCACTCTGGGAATCAGGGACTCAAGTAAGTCTGCCAACTGACTGCCCTCCTTTATAACTAGTTGAAAAAATGTGGCCAGGCTGATGCTACCCGCTTACATCGAAATGTTTCTCTTCAGAATAGGAGATTTTGCTACCAAACGCCAGCAGCTCGTCTCCCTCAGAGTGCTGTTCCTGTGTAGACTAAGGAAAGACACCATGGTCCCCAGCTTAGAACGGCTCTTTGCCCACATGATGTCATCCATGGGAGAACCAGAAGGGCTGACCTCAACTAATCGGGCTGCACATCCCTGAATCCTTGGGGTAGGCACTCCTGAGCCAATGTGCCACCTAAGGAATGAAAGCAAATTTACACCCTGGGAAGCAGGGTCTCAAGTAAGTCTGCTAAATGCCTGCCCGCCTTTATAGCCAGTTGAGAAAATGTGGCAAGGCTGATGCAACCCGCTTACAACGAAATGTTTCTCTTCAGAATAGGAGATTGTGCTACCAAACACCAGCAGCTCGTATCCCTCAGAATGCTGTTTCTCTGTAGACTAGGGAAAGACACCTTGGTCCCCAGCTCAGAACGGCTCCTTGCCCAGATTTTTTCATCCATGAGAGAACCAGAAGGGCTGATCTCAACTAATCGGGCTGCATATCCAAGAATCCTTGGGGTAGGGCAGTTCTGAGTCAAAGTGCCACCTAAGGAAGGAAAGCAGTTTCCTTGCAACAGGAAAGCACACCAAGGCCTGGAGTTTTCTCTATGAAACTGGAGTGGGCTTGAAGGTTGATGCCTACTGACTGCCCTCTTTATATGCAGTTGAGAAAATGGGACAAGGGTGATGCAACCCGCTTACAACGAAATGTTTCTCTTCAGAATAGGAGATTTCGCTATCAAACGACAGCAGCTCGTCTCCGTCAGAATGCGGTTTCTGTGTTGACTAGGGAAAGACACGATGGGCCCTAGCTTAGAACGGCTCTTTGCCCAGTTGGTTTCATCCATGAAAGAGCCAGAAGGACTGATCTCAACTAATCGGGCTGCAAATCCCCGAATACTTGGGGTAGTGCAGTCCTGATCCAATGTGCCACCTAAAGAATGAAAGCAAAGTTTCCAGCCTGGGAAGCAGGGTCTCAAGTAAGTCTGCTAAATGACTGCCCTCCTTTATAGCCATTTGAGAAAAGGTGGCAAGGCTGATGCAACCCGCTTACAACGAAATATTTCTCTTCAGAATAGGAGATTGTGCTACCAAACGCCAGCAGCTCCTCTCCCTCAGAATGCTGTTTCTGTGTAGACTAGGGAAAGACACCATGGTCCCCAGCTTAGAACGGCTCTTTGCCCAGATGGTTTCATCCATGAGAGAACCAGAAGGGCTGATCTCAACTACTCGGGCTGTACATCCCTGAATCCTTGGGGTAGGGCAGTTCTGAGCCAAAGTGCCACCTAAGGAATGAAAGCAGTTTCCTTGCCACAGGAAAGCACACTGAGGCCTGGAGTTTTCTCTATGAAATTGGAGTGGGCTTGAAGGGTGACGCCTACTGACAGCCCTCCTTTATATCCAGTTGAGAAAATGTGGCAAGGCTGATGCAACCCGCTTACAACGAAATGTTTCTCTTCAGAATAGGAGATTTTGCAATCACACGACAGCAGCTTGCCTCCCTCAGAGTGCTGTTTCTGTGTAGACTAGGGAAAGGCACGATGGTCCCCAGCCTAGAACGGCTCTTTGCCCAGTTGGTTTCATCCATGAAAGAGCCAGGGCTGATCTCAGCTAATCGGGCTGCACATCCCAGAATCCTTGGGGAAGGGCAGTTCTGACCCAAAGTGCCACCTAAGGAATGAAAGCAGTTTCCTTACCACAGGAAAGCACACCAAGGCCTGGAGTTTTCTCTATGAAACTGGAGTGGGCTCGAAGGGTGAGGCCTACTGACTGCCCTCCTTTATATCCAGTTGAGAAAATGGGACAAGGCTGATGCAACCCGCTTACAATGAAATGTTTCTCTTCAGAATAGGAGATTTTGCTACTAAACGCCAGCAGCTCGTCTCACTCAGACTGCTGTTTCTCTGTAGACTAGGGAAAGACAGCATGGTCCCCAGCTTAGAATGGCTCTTTGCCCAGTTGGTTTCATCCATGAAAGAGCCAGAAGGGCTGATCACAACTAATTGGGTTGCACATACCTGAATCCTTCTGGGAGGTCTGTTCTGAACCACAGGGCCAACTAAGGAATGAAAGCAAATTTCCTGCCACAGGAAAGCACACCGAGGCCTGGAGTTTTCTCTATGAAATTGGAGTGGGCTTCAAGGGTGAGGCCTACTGACTGCCCTCCTTTATATCCAGGTGAGGAAATGTGGGAAGGCTGAAGCAACCCGCTTACAACGAAATCTTTCTCTTCAGAATAGGAGGTTGTGCTACCAAACGCCAGCACCTCGTCTCCCTCAGAGTGCTGTTTCTGGGTAGACTAGGGAAAGACACGATGGTCCCCAGCTTAGAACGGCTCTTTGTCCACTTGGTTTCATCCATGAAAGAGCCATAATGGCTGATCTCAACTAATCGGGCTGCACATCCCTGAATCCTTGGGGTAGGGCAGTTCTGAGCCGAAGTGCAACCTAAGGAAAGAAAGCAAAGTTTCCACTCTGGGAATCAGGGACTCAAGTAAGTCTGCCAACTGACTGCCCTCCTTTATAACTAGTTGAAAAAATGTGGCCAGGCTGATGCTACCCGCTTACATCGAAATGTTTCTCTTCAGAATAGGAGATTTTGCTACCAAACGCCAGCAGCTCGTCTCCCTCAGAGTGCTGTTCCTGTGTAGACTAAGGAAAGACACCATGGTCCCCAGCTTAGAACGGCTCTTTGCCCACATGATGTCATCCATGAGAGAACCAGAAGGGCTGATCTCAACTAATCGGGCTGCACATCCCTGAATCCTTGGGGTAGGCACTCCTGAGCCAATGTGCCACCTAAGGAATGAAAGCAAATTTACACCCTGGGAAGCAGGGTCTCAAGTAAGTCTGCTAAATGCCTGCCCGCCTTTATAGCCAGTTGAGAAAATGTGGCAAGGCTGATGCAACCCGCTTACAACGAAATGTTTCTCTTCAGAATAGGAGATTGTGCTACCAAACGCCAGCAGCTCGTCTCCCTCAGAATGCTGTTTCTCTGTAGACTAGGGAAAGACACCTTGGTCCCCAGCTCAGAACGGCTCCTTGCCCAGATTTTTTCATCCATGAGAGAACCAGAAGGGCTGATCTCAACTAATCGGGCTGCATATCCAAGAATCCTTTGGGTAGGGCAGTTCTGAGTCAAAGTGCCACCTAAGGAAGGAAAGCAGTTTCCTTGCAACAGGAAAGCACACCAAGGCCTGGAGTTTTCTCTATGAAACTGGAGTGGGCTTGAAGGTTGATGCCTACTGACTGCCCTCTTTATATGCAGTTGAGAAAATGGGACAAGGGTGATGCAACCCGCTTACAACGAAATGTTTCTCTTCAGAATAGGAGATTTCGCTATCAAACGACAGCAGCTCGTCTCCGTCAGAATGCGGTTTCTGTGTTGACTAGGGAAAGACACGATGGGCCCTAGCTTAGAACGGCTCTTTGCCCAGTTGGTTTCATCCATGAAAGAGCCAGAAGGACTGATCTCAACTAATCGGGCTGCAAATCCCCGAATACTTGGGGTAGTGCATTCTTGATCCAATGTGCCACCTAAAGAATGAAAGCAAAGTTTCCAGCCTGGGAAGCAGGGTCTCAAGTAAGTCTGCTAAATGACTGACCTCCTTTATAGCCATTTGAGAAAAGGTGGCAAGGCTGATGCAACCCGCTTACAACGAAATATTTCTCTTCAGAATAGGAGATTGTGCTACCAAACGCCAGCAGCTCCTCTCCCTCAGAATGCTGTTTCTGTGTAGACTAGGGAAAGACACCATGGTCCCCAGCTTAGAACGGCTCTTTGCCCAGATGGTTTCATCCATGAGAGAACCAGAAGGGCTGATCTCAACTACTCGGGCTGTGCATCCCTGAATCCTTGGGGTAGGGCAGTTCTGAGCCAAAGTGCCACCTAAGGAATGAAAGCAGTTTCCTTGCCACAGGAAAGCACACTGAGGCCTGGAGTTTTCTCTATGAAATTGGAGTGGGCTTGAAGGGTGACGCCTACTGACAGCCCTCCTTTATATCCAGTTGAGAAAATGTGGCAAGGCTGATGCAACCCGCTTACAACGAAATGTTTCTCTTCAGAATAGGAGATTTTGCAATCACACGACAGCAGCTTGCCTCCCTCAGAGTGCTGTTTCTGTGTAGACTAGGGAAAGGCACGATGGTCCCCAGCCTAGAACGGCTCTTTGCCCAGTTGGTTTCATCCATGAAAGAGCCAGGGCTGATCTCAGCTAATCGGGCTGCACATCCCAGAATCCTTGGGGAAGGGCAGTTCTGACCCAAAGTGCCACCTAAGGAATGAAAGCAGTTTCCTTACCACAGGAAAGCACACCAAGGCCTGGAGTTTTCTCTATGAAACTGGAGTGGGCTCGAAGGGTGAGGCCTACTGACTGCCCTCCTTTATATCCAGTTGAGAAAATGGGACAAGGCTGATGCAACCCGCTTACAATGAAATGTTTCTCTTCAGAATAGGAGATTTTGCTACTAAACGCCAGCAGCTCGTCTCACTCAGACTGCTGTTTCTCTGTAGACTAGGGAAAGACAGCATGGTCCCCAGCTTAGAATGGCTCTTTGCCCAGTTGGTTTCATCCATGAAAGAGCCAGAAGGGCTGATCACAACTAATTGGGTTGCACATACCTGAATCCTTCTGGGAGGTCTGTTCTGAACCACAGGGCCAACTAAGGAATGAAAGCAAATTTCCTGCCACAGGAAAGCACACCGAGGCCTGGAGTTTTCTCTATGAAATTGGAGTGGGCTTCAAGGGTGAGGCCTACTGACTGCCCTCCTTTATATCCAGGTGAGGAAATGTGGGAAGGCTGAAGCAACCCGCTTACAACGAAATCTTTCTCTTCAGAATAGGAGGTTGTGCTACCAAACGCCAGCACCTCGTCTCCCTCAGAGTGCTGTTTCTGGGTAGACTAGGGAAAGACACGATGGTCCCCAGCTTAGAACGGCTCTTTGTCCACTTGGTTTCATCCATGAAAGAGCCATAATGGCTGATCTCAACTAATCGGGCTGCACATCCCTGAATCCTTGGGGTAGGGCAGTTCTGAGCCGAAGTGCAACCTAAGGAAAGAAAGCAAAGTTTCCACTCTGGGAATCAGGGACTCAAGTAAGTCTGCCAACTGACTGCCCTCCTTTATAACTAGTTGAAAAAATGTGGCCAGGCTGATGCTACCCGCTTACATCGAAATGTTTCTCTTCAGAATAGGAGATTTTGCTACCAAACGCCAGCAGCTCGTCTCCCTCAGAGTGCTGTTCCTGTGTAGACTAAGGAAAGACACCATGGTCCCCAGCTTAGAACGGCTCTTTGCCCACATGATGTCATCCATGAGAGAACCAGAAGGGCTGATCTCAACTAATCGGGCTGCACATCCCTGAATCCTTGGGGTAGGCACTCCTGAGCCAATGTGCCACCTAAGGAATGAAAGCAAATTTACACCCTGGGAAGCAGGGTCTCAAGTAAGTCTGCTAAATGCCTGCCCGCCTTTATAGCCAGTTGAGAAAATGTGGCAAGGCTGATGCAACCCGCTTACAACGAAATGTTTCTCTTCAGAATAGGAGATTGTGCTACCAAACGCCAGCAGCTCGTATCCCTCAGAATGCTGTTTCTCTGTAGACTAGGGAAAGACACCTTGGTCCCCAGCTCAGAACGGCTCCTTGCCCAGATTTTTTCATCCATGAGAGAACCAGAAGGGCTGATCTCAACTAATCGGGCTGCATATCCAAGAATCCTTTGGGTAGGGCAGTTCTGAGTCAAAGTGCCACCTAAGGAAGGAAAGCAGTTTCCTTGCAACAGGAAAGCACACCAAGGCCTGGAGTTTTCTCTATGAAACTGGAGTGGGCTTGAAGGTTGATGCCTACTGACTGCCCTCTTTATATGCAGTTGAGAAAATGGGACAAGGGTGATGCAACCCGCTTACAACGAAATGTTTCTCTTCAGAATAGGAGATTTCGCTATCAAACGACAGCAGCTCGTCTCCGTCAGAATGCGGTTTCTGTGTTGACTAGGGAAAGACACGATGGGCCCTAGCTTAGAACGGCTCTTTGCCCAGTTGGTTTCATCCATGAAAGAGCCAGAAGGACTGATCTCAACTAATCGGGCTGCAAATCCCCGAATACTTGGGGTAGTGCATTCTTGATCCAATGTGCCACCTAAAGAATGAAAGCAAAGTTTCCAGCCTGGGAAGCAGGGTCTCAAGTAAGTCTGCTAAATGACTGACCTCCTTTATAGCCATTTGAGAAAAGGTGGCAAGGCTGATGCAACCCGCTTACAACGAAATATTTCTCTTCAGAATAGGAGATTGTGCTACCAAACGCCAGCAGCTCCTCTCCCTCAGAATGCTGTTTCTGTGTAGACTAGGGAAAGACACCATGGTCCCCAGCTTAGAACGGCTCTTTGCCCAGATGGTTTCATCCATGAGAGAACCAGAAGGGCTGATCTCAACTACTCGGGCTGTACATCCCTGAATCCTTGGGGTAGGGCAGTTCTGAGCCAAAGTGCCACCTAAGGAATGAAAGCAATTTCCTTGCCACAGGAAAGCACACTGAGGCCGGGAGTTTTCTCTATGAAATTGGAGTGGGCTTGAAGGGTGACGCCTACTGACAGCCCTCCTTTATATCCAGTTGAGAAAATGTGGCAAGGCTGATGCAACCCGCTTACAACGAAATGTTTCTCTTCAGAATAGGAGATTTTGCAATCACACGACAGCAGCTTGCCTCCCTCAGAGTGCTGTTTCTGTGTAGACTAGGGAAAGGCACGATGGTCCCCAGCCTAGAACGGCTCTTTGCCCAGTTGGTTTCATCCATGAAAGAGCCAGGGCTGATCTCAGCTAATCGGGCTGCACATCCCAGAATCCTTGGGGAAGGGCAGTTCTGACCCAAAGTGCCACCTAAGGAATGAAAGCAGTTTCCTTACCACAGGAAAGCACACCAAGGCCTGGAGTTTTCTCTATGAAACTGGAGTGGGCTCGAAGGGTGAGGCCTACTGACTGCCCTCCTTTATATCCAGTTGAGAAAATGGGACAAGGCTGATGCAACCCGCTTACAATGAAATGTTTCTCTTCAGAATAGGAGATTTTGCTACTAAACGCCAGCAGCTCGTCTCACTCAGACTGCTGTTTCTCTGTAGACTAGGGAAAGACAGCATGGTCCCCAGCTTAGAATGGCTCTTTGCCCAGTTGGTTTCATCCATGAAAGAGCCAGAAGGGCTGATCACAACTAATTGGGTTGCACATACCTGAATCCTTCTGGGAGGTCTGTTCTGAACCACAGGGCCAACTAAGGAATGAAAGCAAATTTCCTGCCACAGGAAAGCACACCGAGGCCTGGAGTTTTCTCTATGAAATTGGAGTGGGCTTCAAGGGTGAGGCCTACTGACTGCCCTCCTTTATATCCAGGTGAGGAAATGTGGGAAGGCTGAAGCAACCCGCTTACAACGAAATCTTTCTCTTCAGAATAGGAGGTTGTGCTACCAAACGCCAGCACCTCGTCTCCCTCAGAGTGCTGTTTCTGGGTAGACTAGGGAAAGACACGATGGTCCCCAGCTTAGAACGGCTCTTTGTCCACTTGGTTTCATCCATGAAAGAGCCATAATGGCTGATCTCAACTAATCGGGCTGCACATCCCTGAATCCTTGGGGTAGGGCAGTTCTGAGCCGAAGTGCAACCTAAGGAAAGAAAGCAAAGTTTCCACTCTGGGAATCAGGGACTCAAGTAAGTCTGCCAACTGACTGCCCTCCTTTATAACTAGTTGAAAAAATGTGGCCAGGCTGATGCTACCCGCTTACATCGAAATGTTTCTCTTCAGAATAGGAGATTTTGCTACCAAACGCCAGCAGCTCGTCTCCCTCAGAGTGCTGTTCCTGTGTAGACTAAGGAAAGACACCATGGTCCCCAGCTTAGAACGGCTCTTTGCCCACATGATGTCATCCATGAGAGAACCAGAAGGGCTGATCTCAACTAATCGGGCTGCACATCCCTGAATCCTTGGGGTAGGCACTCCTGAGCCAATGTGCCACCTAAGGAATGAAAGCAAATTTACACCCTGGGAAGCAGGGTCTCAAGTAAGTCTGCTAAACGCCTGCCCGCCTTTATAGCCAGTTGAGAAAATGTGGCAAGGCTGATGCAACCCGCTTACAACGAAATGTTTCTCTTCAGAATAGGAGATTGTGCTACCAAACGTCAGCAGCTCGTCTCCCTCAGAATGCTGTTTCTCTGTAGACTAGGGAAAGACACCTTGGTCCCCAGCTCAGAACGGCTCCTTGCCCAGATTTTTTCATCCATGAGAGAACCAGAAGGGCTGATCTCAACTAATCGGGCTGCATATCCAAGAATCCTTGGGGTAGGGCAGTTCTGAGTCAAAGTGCCACCTAAGGAAGGAAAGCAGTTTCCTTGCAACAGGAAAGCACACCAAGGCCTGGAGTTTTCTCTATGAAACTGGAGTGGGCTTGAAGGTTGATGCCTACTGACTGCCCTCTTTATATGCAGTTGAGAAAATGGGACAAGGGTGATGCAACCCGCTTACAACGAAATGTTTCTCTTCAGAATAGGAGATTTCGCTATCAAACGACAGCAGCTCGTCTCCGTCAGAATGCGGTTTCTGTGTTGACTAGGGAAAGACACGATGGGCCCTAGCTTAGAACGGCTCTTTGCCCAGTTGGTTTCATCCATGAAAGAGCCAGAAGGACTGATCTCAACTAATCGGGCTGCAAATCCCCGAATACTTGGGGTAGTGCATTCTTGATCCAATGTGCCACCTAAAGAATGAAAGCAAAGTTTCCAGCCTGGGAAGCAGGGTCTCAAGTAAGTCAGCTAAATGACTGACCTCCTTTATAGCCATTTGAGAAAAGGTGGCAAGGCTGATGCAACCCGCTTACAACGAAATATTTCTCTTCAGAATAGGAGATTGTGCTACCAAACGCCAGCAGCTCCTCTCCCTCAGAATGCTGTTTCTGTGTAGACTAGGGAAAGACACCATGGTCCCCAGCTTAGAACGGCTCTTTGCCCAGATGGTTTCATCCATGAGAGAACCAGAAGGGCTGATCTCAACTACTCGGGCTGTACATCCCTGAATCCTTGGGGTAGGGCAGTTCTGAGCCAAAGTGCCACCTAAGGAATGAAAGCAGTTTCCTTGCCACAGGAAAGCACACTGAGGCCTGGAGTTTTCTCTATGAAATTGGAGTGGGCTTGAAGGGTGACGCCTACTGACAGCCCTCCTTTATATCCAGTTGAGAAAATGTGGCAAGGCTGATGCAACCCGCTTACAACGAAATGTTTCTCTTCAGAATAGGAGATTTTGCAATCACACGACAGCAGCTTGCCTCCCTCAGAGTGCTGTTTCTGTGTAGACTAGGGAAAGGCACGATGGTCCCCAGCCTAGAACGGCTCTTTGCCCAGTTGGTTTCATCCATGAAAGAGCCAGGGCTGATCTCAGCTAATCGGGCTGCACATCCCAGAATCCTTGGGGAAGGGCAGTTCTGACCCAAAGTGCCACCTAAGGAATGAAAGCAGTTTCCTTACCACAGGAAAGCACACCAAGGCCTGGAGTTTTCTCTTTGAAACTGGAGTGGGCTCGAAGGGTGAGGCCTACTGACTGCCCTCCTTTATATCCAGTTGAGAAAATGGGACAAGGCTGATGCAACCCGCTTACAATGAAATGTTTCTCTTCAGAATAGGAGATTTTGCTACTAAACGCCAGCAGCTCGTCTCACTCAGACTGCTGTTTCTCTGTAGACTAGGGAAAGACAGCATGGTCCCCAGCTTAGAATGGCTCTTTGCCCAGTTGGTTTCATCCATGAAAGAGCCAGAAGGGCTGATCACAACTAATTGGGTTGCACATACCTGAATCCTTCTGGGAGGTCTGTTCTGAACCACAGGGCCAACTAAGGAATGAAAGCAAATTTCCTGCCACAGGAAAGCACACCGAGGCCTGGAGTTTTCTCTATGAAATTGGAGTGGGCTTCAAGGGTGAGGCCTACTGACTGCCCTCCTTTATATCCAGGTGAGGAAATGTGGGAAGGCTGAAGCAACCCGCTTACAACGAAATCTTTCTCTTCAGAATAGGAGGTTGTGCTACCAAACGCCAGCACCTCGTCTCCCTCAGAGTGCTGTTTCTGGGTAGACTAGGGAAAGACACGATGGTCCCCAGCTTAGAACGGCTCTTTGTCCACTTGGTTTCATCCATGAAAGAGCCATAATGGCTGATCTCAACTAATCGGGCTGCACATCCCTGAATCCTTGGGGTAGGGCAGTTCTGAGCCGAAGTGCAACCTAAGGAAAGAAAGCAAAGTTTCCACTCTGGGAATCAGGGACTCAAGTAAGTCTGCCAACTGACTGCCCTCCTTTATAACTAGTTGAAAAAATGTGGCCAGGCTGATGCTACCCGCTTACATCGAAATGTTTCTCTTCAGAATAGGAGATTTTGCTACCAAACGCCAGCAGCTCGTCTCCCTCAGAGTGCTGTTCCTGTGTAGACTAAGGAAAGACACCATGGTCCCCAGCTTAGAACGGCTCTTTGCCCACATGATGTCATCCATGAGAGAACCAGAAGGGCTGATCTCAACTAATCGGGCTGCACATCCCTGAATCCTTGGGGTAGGCACTCCTGAGCCAATGTGCCACCTAAGGAATGAAAGCAAATTTACACCCTGGGAAGCAGGGTCTCAAGTAAGTCTGCTAAATGCCTGCCCGCCTTTATAGCCAGTTGAGAAAATGTGGCAAGGCTGATGCAACCCGCTTACAACGAAATGTTTCTCTTCAGAATAGGAGATTGTGCTACCAAACGCCAGCAGCTCGTCTCCCTCAGAATGCTGTTTCTCTGTAGACTAGGGAAAGACACCTTGGTCCCCAGCTCAGAACGGCTCCTTGCCCAGATTTTTTCATCCATGAGAGAACCAGAAGGGCTGATCTCAACTAATCGGGCTGCATATCCAAGAATCCTTTGGGTAGGGCAGTTCTGAGTCAAAGTGCCACCTAAGGAAGGAAAGCAGTTTCCTTGCAACAGGAAAGCACACCAAGGCCTGGAGTTTTCTCTATGAAACTGGAGTGGGCTTGAAGGTTGATGCCTACTGACTGCCCTCTTTATATGCAGTTGAGAAAATGGGACAAGGGTGATGCAACCCGCTTACAACGAAATGTTTCTCTTCAGAATAGGAGATTTCGCTATCAAACGACAGCAGCTCGTCTCCGTCAGAATGCGGTTTCTGTGTTGACTAGGGAAAGACACGATGGGCCCTAGCTTAGAACGGCTCTTTGCCCAGTTGGTTTCATCCATGAAAGAGCCAGAAGGACTGATCTCAACTAATCGGGCTGCAAATCCCCGAATACTTGGGGTAGTGCATTCTTGATCCAATGTGCCACCTAAAGAATGAAAGCAAAGTTTCCAGCCTGGGAAGCAGGGTCTCAAGTAAGTCTGCTAAATGACTGACCTCCTTTATAGCCATTTGAGAAAAGGTGGCAAGGCTGATGCAACCCGCTTACAACGAAATATTTCTCTTCAGAATAGGAGATTGTGCTACCAAACGCCAGCAGCTCCTCTCCCTCAGAATGCTGTTTCTGTGTAGACTAGGGAAAGACACCATGGTCCCCAGCTTAGAACGGCTCTTTGCCCAGATGGTTTCATCCATGAGAGAACCAGAAGGGCTGATCTCAACTACTCGGGCTGTGCATCCCTGAATCCTTGGGGTAGGGCAGTTCTGAGCCAAAGTGCCACCTAAGGAATGAAAGCAGTTTCCTTGCCACAGGAAAGCACACTGAGGCCTGGAGTTTTCTCTATGAAATTGGAGTGGGCTTGAAGGGTGACGCCTACTGACAGCCCTCCTTTATATCCAGTTGAGAAAATGTGGCAAGGCTGATGCAACCCGCTTACAACGAAATGTTTCTCTTCAGAATAGGAGATTTTGCAATCACACGACAGCAGCTTGCCTCCCTCAGAGTGCTGTTTCTGTGTAGACTAGGGAAAGGCACGATGGTCCCCAGCCTAGAACGGCTCTTTGCCCAGTTGGTTTCATCCATGAAAGAGCCAGGGCTGATCTCAGCTAATCGGGCTGCACATCCCAGAATCCTTGGGGAAGGGCAGTTCTGACCCAAAGTGCCACCTAAGGAATGAAAGCAGTTTCCTTACCACAGGAAAGCACACCAAGGCCTGGAGTTTTCTCTATGAAACTGGAGTGGGCTCGAAGGGTGAGGCCTACTGACTGCCCTCCTTTATATCCAGTTGAGAAAATGGGACAAGGCTGATGCAACCCGCTTACAATGAAATGTTTCTCTTCAGAATAGGAGATTTTGCTACTAAACGCCAGCAGCTCGTCTCACTCAGACTGCTGTTTCTCTGTAGACTAGGGAAAGACAGCATGGTCCCCAGCTTAGAATGGCTCTTTGCCCAGTTGGTTTCATCCATGAAAGAGCCAGAAGGGCTGATCACAACTAATTGGGTTGCACATACCTGAATCCTTCTGGGAGGTCTGTTCTGAACCACAGGGCCAACTAAGGAATGAAAGCAAATTTCCTGCCACAGGAAAGCACACCGAGGCCTGGAGTTTTCTCTATGAAATTGGAGTGGGCTTCAAGGGTGAGGCCTACTGACTGCCCTCCTTTATATCCAGGTGAGGAAATGTGGGAAGGCTGAAGCAACCCGCTTACAACGAAATCTTTCTCTTCAGAATAGGAGGTTGTGCTACCAAACGCCAGCACCTCGTCTCCCTCAGAGTGCTGTTTCTGGGTAGACTAGGGAAAGACACGATGGTCCCCAGCTTAGAACGGCTCTTTGTCCACTTGGTTTCATCCATGAAAGAGCCATAATGGCTGATCTCAACTAATCGGGCTGCACATCCCTGAATCGTTGGGGTAGGGCAGTTCTGAGCCGAAGTGCAACCTAAGGAAAGAAAGCAAAGTTTCCACTCTGGGAATCAGGGACTCAAGTAAGTCTGCCAACTGACTGCCCTCCTTTATAACTAGTTGAAAAAATGTGGCCAGGCTGATGCTACCCGCTTACATCGAAATGTTTCTCTTCAGAATAGGAGATTTTGCTACCAAACGCCAGCAGCTCGTCTCCCTCAGAGTGCTGTTCCTGTGTAGACTAAGGAAAGACACCATGGTCCCCAGCTTAGAACGGCTCTTTGCCCACATGATGTCATCCATGAGAGAACCAGAAGGGCTGATCTCAACTAATCGGGCTGCACATCCCTGAATCCTTGGGGTAGGCACTCCTGAGCCAATGTGCCACCTAAGGAATGAAAGCAAATTTACACCCTGGGAAGCAGGGTCTCAAGTAAGTCTGCTAAATGCCTGCCCGCCTTTATAGCCAGTTGAGAAAATGTGGCAAGGCTGATGCAACCCGCTTACAACGAAATGTTTCTCTTCAGAATAGGAGATTGTGCTACCAAACGCCAGCAGCTCGTATCCCTCAGAATGCTGTTTCTCTGTAGACTAGGGAAAGACACCTTGGTCCCCAGCTCAGAACGGCTCCTTGCCCAGATTTTTTCATCCATGAGAGAACCAGAAGGGCTGATCTCAACTAATCGGGCTGCATATCCAAGAATCCTTTGGGTAGGGCAGTTCTGAGTCAAAGTGCCACCTAAGGAAGGAAAGCAGTTTCCTTGCAACAGGAAAGCACACCAAGGCCTGGAGTTTTCTCTATGAAACTGGAGTGGGCTTGAAGGTTGATGCCTACTGACTGCCCTCTTTATATGCAGTTGAGAAAATGGGACAAGGGTGATGCAACCCGCTTACAACGAAATGTTTCTCTTCAGAATAGGAGATTTCGCTATCAAACGACAGCAGCTCGTCTCCGTCAGAATGCGGTTTCTGTGTTGACTAGGGAAAGACACGATGGGCCCTAGCTTAGAACGGCTCTTTGCCCAGTTGGTTTCATCCATGAAAGAGCCAGAAGGACTGATCTCAACTAATCGGGCTGCAAATCCCCGAATACTTGGGGTAGTGCATTCTTGATCCAATGTGCCACCTAAAGAATGAAAGCAAAGTTTCCAGCCTGGGAAGCAGGGTCTCAAGTAAGTCTGCTAAATGACTGACCTCCTTTATAGCCATTTGAGAAAAGGTGGCAAGGCTGATGCAACCCGCTTACAACGAAATATTTCTCTTCAGAATAGGAGATTGTGCTACCAAACGCCAGCAGCTCCTCTCCCTCAGAATGCTGTTTCTGTGTAGACTAGGGAAAGACACCATGGTCCCCAGCTTAGAACGGCTCTTTGCCCAGATGGTTTCATCCATGAGAGAACCAGAAGGGCTGATCTCAACTACTCGGGCTGTACATCCCTGAATCCTTGGGGTAGGGCAGTTCTGAGCCAAAGTGCCACCTAAGGAATGAAAGCAATTTCCTTGCCACAGGAAAGCACACTGAGGCCGGGAGTTTTCTCTATGAAATTGGAGTGGGCTTGAAGGGTGACGCCTACTGACAGCCCTCCTTTATATCCAGTTGAGAAAATGTGGCAAGGCTGATGCAACCCGCTTACAACGAAATGTTTCTCTTCAGAATAGGAGATTTTGCAATCACACGACAGCAGCTTGCCTCCCTCAGAGTGCTGTTTCTGTGTAGACTAGGGAAAGGCACGATGGTCCCCAGCCTAGAACGGCTCTTTGCCCAGTTGGTTTCATCCATGAAAGAGCCAGGGCTGATCTCAGCTAATCGGGCTGCACATCCCAGAATCCTTGGGGAAGGGCAGTTCTGACCCAAAGTGCCACCTAAGGAATGAAAGCAGTTTCCTTACCACAGGAAAGCACACCAAGGCCTGGAGTTTTCTCTATGAAACTGGAGTGGGCTCGAAGGGTGAGGCCTACTGACTGCCCTCCTTTATATCCAGTTGAGAAAATGGGACAAGGCTGATGCAACCCGCTTACAATGAAATGTTTCTCTTCAGAATAGGAGATTTTGCTACTAAACGCCAGCAGCTCGTCTCACTCAGACTGCTGTTTCTCTGTAGACTAGGGAAAGACAGCATGGTCCCCAGCTTAGAATGGCTCTTTGCCCAGTTGGTTTCATCCATGAAAGAGCCAGAAGGGCTGATCACAACTAATTGGGTTGCACATACCTGAATCCTTCTGGGAGGTCTGTTCTGAACCACAGGGCCAACTAAGGAATGAAAGCAAATTTCCTGCCACAGGAAAGCACACCGAGGCCTGGAGTTTTCTCTATGAAATTGGAGTGGGCTTCAAGGGTGAGGCCTACTGACTGCCCTCCTTTATATCCAGGTGAGGAAATGTGGGAAGGCTGAAGCAACCCGCTTACAACGAAATCTTTCTCTTCAGAATAGGAGGTTGTGCTACCAAACGCCAGCACCTCGTCTCCCTCAGAGTGCTGTTTCTGGGTAGACTAGGGAAAGACACGATGGTCCCCAGCTTAGAACGGCTCTTTGTCCACTTGGTTTCATCCATGAAAGAGCCATAATGGCTGATCTCAACTAATCGGGCTGCACATCCCTGAATCCTTGGGGTAGGGCAGTTCTGAGCCGAAGTGCAACCTAAGGAAAGAAAGCAAAGTTTCCACTCTGGGAATCAGGGACTCAAGTAAGTCTGCCAACTGACTGCCCTCCTTTATAACTAGTTGAAAAAATGTGGCCAGGCTGATGCTACCCGCTTACATCGAAATGTTTCTCTTCAGAATAGGAGATTTTGCTACCAAACGCCAGCAGCTCGTCTCCCTCAGAGTGCTGTTCCTGTGTAGACTAAGGAAAGACACCATGGTCCCCAGCTTAGAACGGCTCTTTGCCCACATGATGTCATCCATGAGAGAACCAGAAGGGCTGATCTCAACTAATCGGGCTGCACATCCCTGAATCCTTGGGGTAGGCACTCCTGAGCCAATGTGCCACCTAAGGAATGAAAGCAAATTTACACCCTGGGAAGCAGGGTCTCAAGTAAGTCTGCTAAATGCCTGCCCGCCTTTATAGCCAGTTGAGAAAATGTGGCAAGGCTGATGCAACCCGCTTACAACGAAATGTTTCTCTTCAGAATAGGAGATTGTGCTACCAAACGCCAGCAGCTCGTATCCCTCAGAATGCTGTTTCTCTGTAGACTAGGGAAAGACACCTTGGTCCCCAGCTCAGAACGGCTCCTTGCCCAGATTTTTTCATCCATGAGAGAACCAGAAGGGCTGATCTCAACTAATCGGGCTGCATATCCAAGAATCCTTGGGGTAGGGCAGTTCTGAGTCAAAGTGCCACCTAAGGAAGGAAAGCAGTTTCCTTGCAACAGGAAAGCACACCAAGGCCTGGAGTTTTCTCTATGAAACTGGAGTGGGCTTGAAGGTTGATGCCTACTGACTGCCCTCTTTATATGCAGTTGAGAAAATGGGACAAGGGTGATGCAACCCGCTTACAACGAAATGTTTCTCTTCAGAATAGGAGATTTCGCTATCAAACGACAGCAGCTCGTCTCCGTCAGAATGCGGTTTCTGTGTTGACTAGGGAAAGACACGATGGGCCCTAGCTTAGAACGGCTCTTTGCCCAGTTGGTTTCATCCATGAAAGAGCCAGAAGGACTGATCTCAACTAATCGGGCTGCAAATCCCCGAATACTTGGGGTAGTGCAGTCCTGATCCAATGTGCCACCTAAAGAATGAAAGCAAAGTTTCCAGCCTGGGAAGCAGGGTCTCAAGTAAGTCTGCTAAATGACTGCCCTCCTTTATAGCCATTTGAGAAAAGTTGGCAAGGCTGATGCAACCCGCTTACAACGAAATATTTCTCTTCAGAATAGGAGATTGTGCTACCAAACGCCAGCAGCTCCTCTCCCTCAGAATGCTGTTTCTGTGTAGACTAGGGAAAGACACCATGGTCCCCAGCTTAGAACGGCTCTTTGCCCAGATGGTTTCATCCATGAGAGAACCAGAAGGGCTGATCTCAACTACTCGGGCTGTACATCCCTGAATCCTTGGGGTAGGGCAGTTCTGAGCCAAAGTGCCACCTAAGGAATGAAAGCAGTTTCCTTGCCACAGGAAAGCACACTGAGGCCTGGAGTTTTCTCTATGAAATTGGAGTGGGCTTGAAGGGTGACGCCTACTGACAGCCCTCCTTTATATCCAGTTGAGAAAATGTGGCAAGGCTGATGCAACCCGCTTACAACGAAATGTTTCTCTTCAGAATAGGAGATTTTGCAATCACACGACAGCAGCTTGCCTCCCTCAGAGTGCTGTTTCTGTGTAGACTAGGGAAAGGCACGATGGTCCCCAGCCTAGAACGGCTCTTTGCCCAGTTGGTTTCATCCATGAAAGAGCCAGGGCTGATCTCAGCTAATCGGGCTGCACATCCCAGAATCCTTGGGGAAGGGCAGTTCTGACCCAAAGTGCCACCTAAGGAATGAAAGCAGTTTCCTTACCACAGGAAAGCACACCAAGGCCTGGAGTTTTCTCTATGAAACTGGAGTGGGCTCGAAGGGTGAGGCCTACTGACTGCCCTCCTTTATATCCAGTTGAGAAAATGGGACAAGGCTGATGCAACCCGCTTACAATGAAATGTTTCTCTTCAGAATAGGAGATTTTGCTACTAAACGCCAGCAGCTCGTCTCACTCAGACTGCTGTTTCTCTGTAGACTAGGGAAAGACAGCATGGTCCCCAGCTTAGAATGGCTCTTTGCCCAGTTGGTTTCATCCATGAAAGAGCCAGAAGGGCTGATCACAACTAATTGGGTTGCACATACCTGAATCCTTCTGGGAGGTCTGTTCTGAACCACAGGGCCAACTAAGGAATGAAAGCAAATTTCCTGCCACAGGAAAGCACACCGAGGCCTGGAGTTTTCTCTATGAAATTGGAGTGGGCTTCAAGGGTGAGGCCTACTGACTGCCCTCCTTTATATCCAGGTGAGGAAATGTGGGAAGGCTGAAGCAACCCGCTTACAACGAAATCTTTCTCTTCAGAATAGGAGGTTGTGCTACCAAACGCCAGCACCTCGTCTCCCTCAGAGTGCTGTTTCTGGGTAGACTAGGGAAAGACACGATGGTCCCCAGCTTAGAACGGCTCTTTGTCCACTTGGTTTCATCCATGAAAGAGCCATAATGGCTGATCTCAACTAATCGGGCTGCACATCCCTGAATCCTTGGGGTAGGGCAGTTCTGAGCCGAAGTGCAACCTAAGGAAAGAAAGCAAAGTTTCCACTCTGGGAATCAGGGACTCAAGTAAGTCTGCCAACTGACTGCCCTCCTTTATAACTAGTTGAAAAAATGTGGCCAGGCTGATGCTACCCGCTTACATCGAAATGTTTCTCTTCAGAATAGGAGATTTTGCTACCAAACGCCAGCAGCTCGTCTCCCTCAGAGTGCTGTTCCTGTGTAGACTAAGGAAAGACACCATGGTCCCCAGCTTAGAACGGCTCTTTGCCCACATGATGTCATCCATGAGAGAACCAGAAGGGCTGATCTCAACTAATCGGGCTGCACATCCCTGAATCCTTGGGGTAGGCACTCCTGAGCCAATGTGCCACCTAAGGAATGAAAGCAAATTTACACCCTGGGAAGCAGGGTCTCAAGTAAGTCTGCTACATGCCTGCCCGCCTTTATAGCCAGTTGAGAAAATGTGGCAAGGCTGATGCAACCCGCTTACAACGAAATGTTTCTCTTCAGAATAGGAGATTGTGCTACCAAACGCCAGCAGCTCGTATCCCTCAGAATGCTGTTTCTCTGTAGACTAGGGAAAGACACCTTGGTCCCCAGCTCAGAACGGCTCCTTGCCCAGATTTTTTCATCCATGAGAGAACCAGAAGGGCTGATCTCAACTAATCGGGCTGCATATCCAAGAATCCTTTGGGTAGGGCAGTTCTGAGTCAAAGTGCCACCTAAGGAAGGAAAGCAGTTTCCTTGCAACAGGAAAGCACACCAAGGCCTGGAGTTTTCTCTATGAAACTGGAGTGGGCTTGAAGGTTGATGCCTACTGACTGCCCTCTTTATATGCAGTTGAGAAAATGGGACAAGGGTGATGCAACCCGCTTACAACGAAATGTTTCTCTTCAGAATAGGAGATTTCGCTATCAAACGACAGCAGCTCGTCTCCGTCAGAATGCGGTTTCTGTGTTGACTAGGGAAAGACACGATGGGCCCTAGCTTAGAACGGCTCTTTGCCCAGTTGGTTTCATCCATGAAAGAGCCAGAAGGACTGATCTCAACTAATCGGGCTGCAAATCCCCGAATACTTGGGGTAGTGCATTCTTGATCCAATGTGCCACCTAAAGAATGAAAGCAAAGTTTCCAGCCTGGGAAGCAGGGTCTCAAGTAAGTCTGCTAAATGACTGCCCTCCTTTATAGCCATTTGAGAAAAGGTGGCAAGGCTGATGCAACCCGCTTACAACGAAATATTTCTCTTCAGAATAGGAGATTGTGCTACCAAACGCCAGCAGCTCCTCTCCCTCAGAATGCTGTTTCTGTGTAGACTAGGGAAAGACACCATGGTCCCCAGCTTAGAACGGCTCTTTGCCCAGATGGTTTCATCCATGAGAGAACCAGAAGGGCTGATCTCAACTACTCGGGCTGTACATCCCTGAATCCTTGGGGTAGGGCAGTTCTGAGCCAAAGTGCCACCTAAGGAATGAAAGCAGTTTCCTTGCCACAGGAAAGCACACTGAGGCCTGGAGTTTTCTCTATGAAATTGGAGTGGGCTTGAAGGGTGACGCCTACTGACAGCCCTCCTTTATATCCAGTTGAGAAAATGTGGCAAGGCTGATGCAACCCGCTTACAACGAAATGTTTCTCTTCAGAATAGGAGATTTTGCAATCACACGACAGCAGCTTGCCTCCCTCAGAGTGCTGTTTCTGTGTAGACTAGGGAAAGGCACGATGGTCCCCAGCCTAGAACGGCTCTTTGCCCAGTTGGTTTCATCCATGAAAGAGCCAGGGCTGATCTCAGCTAATCGGGCTGCACATCCCAGAATCCTTGGGGAAGGGCAGTTCTGACCCAAAGTGCCACCTAAGGAATGAAAGCAGTTTCCTTACCACAGGAAAGCACACCAAGGCCTGGAGTTTTCTCTATGAAACTGGAGTGGGCTCGAAGGGTGAGGCCTACTGACTGCCCTCCTTTATATCCAGTTGAGAAAATGGGACAAGGCTGATGCAACCCGCTTACAATGAAATGTTTCTCTTCAGAATAGGAGATTTTGCTACTAAACGCCAGCAGCTCGTCTCACTCAGACTGCTGTTTCTCTGTAGACTAGGGAAAGACAGCATGGTCCCCAGCTTAGAATGGCTCTTTGCCCAGTTGGTTTCATCCATGAAAGAGCCAGAAGGGCTGATCACAACTAATTGGGTTGCACATACCTGAATCCTTCTGGGAGGTCTGTTCTGAACCACAGGGCCAACTAAGGAATGAAAGCAAATTTCCTGCCACAGGAAAGCACACCGAGGCCTGGAGTTTTCTCTATGAAATTGGAGTGGGCTTCAAGGGTGAGGCCTACTGACTGCCCTCCTTTATATCCAGGTGAGGAAATGTGGGAAGGCTGAAGCAACCCGCTTACAACGAAATCTTTCTCTTCAGAATAGGAGGTTGTGCTACCAAACGCCAGCACCTCGTCTCCCTCAGAGTGCTGTTTCTGGGTAGACTAGGGAAAGACACGATGGTCCCCAGCTTAGAACGGCTCTTTGTCCACTTGGTTTCATCCATGAAAGAGCCATAATGGCTGATCTCAACTAATCGGGCTGCACATCCCTGAATCCTTGGGGTAGGGCCGTTCTGAGCCGAAGTGCAACCTAAGGAAAGAAAGCAAAGTTTCCACTCTGGGAATCAGGGACTCAAGTAAGTCTGCCAACTGACTGCCCTCCTTTATAACTAGTTGAAAAAATGTGGCCAGGCTGATGCTACCCGCTTACATCGAAATGTTTCTCTTCAGAATAGGAGATTTTGCTACCAAACGCCAGCAGCTCGTCTCCCTCAGAGTGCTGTTCCTGTGTAGACTAAGGAAAGACACCATGGTCCCCAGCTTAGAACGGCTCTTTGCCCACATGATGTCATCCATGAGAGAACCAGAAGGGCTGATCTCAACTAATCGGGCTGCACATCCCTGAATCCTTGGGGTAGGCACTCCTGAGCCAATGTGCCACCTAAGGAATGAAAGCAAATTTACAGCCTGGGAAGCAGGTTCTCAAGTAAGTTTGCTAAATGCCTGCCCGCCTTTATAGCCAGTTGAGAAAATGTGGCAAGGTTGATGAAACCCGCTTACAACGAAATGTTTCTCTTCAGAATAGGAGATTTTGCTACCAAACGCTTGCAGCTAGTCTCCCTCAGCGTGCTGTTTCTGTGTAGACTAGGGAAAGACACCATGGTTCCCAGCTTAGAACAGCTCTTTTCCCAGTTGATTTCATCCATGAAAGAGCCAGGGCTGATCTCAACTAAGCAGGCTGCACATCCCTGAATCCTTGGGGTAGGGCAGTTCTGAGCCAAAGTGCCACCTAAGGAATGAAAGCAGTTTCCTTACCACAGGAAAGCACACCAAGGCCTGGAGTTTTCTCTATGAAACTGGAGTGGCCTCGAAGGGTGAGGCCTACTGACTGCCCTCTTTATATCCAGTTGAGAAAATGGGACAAGGCTGATGCAACCCGCTTACAACGAAATTTTTCTCTTCAGAATAGGAGATTTCGCTACCAAACGCCAGCAGCTCGTTTCCCTCAGAGTGCTATTTCTGTGTAGACTAGGGAAAGACACGATGGTCCCCAGCTTAGAACGGCTCTTTGTCCACTTGGTTTCATCCATGAAAGAGCCATAATGGCTGATCTCAACTAATCGGGCTGCACATCCCTGAATCCTTGGGGTAGGGCAGTTCTGAGCCGAAGTGCAACCTAAGGAAAGAAAGCAAAGTTTCCACTCTGGGAATCAGGGACTCAAGTAAGTCTGCCAACTGACTGCCCTCCTTTATAACTAGTTGAAAAAATGTGGCCAGGCTGATGCTACCCGCTTACATCGAAATGTTTCTCTTCAGAATAGGAGATTTTGCTACCAAACGCCAGCAGCTCGTCTCCCTCACAGTGCTGTTCCTGTGTAGACTAAGGAAAGACACCATGGTCCCCAGCTTAGAACGGCTCTTTGCCCACATGATTTCATCCATGAGAGAACCAGAAGGGCTGATCTCAACTAATCGGGCTGCACATCCCTGAATCCTTGGGGTAGGCACTCCTGAGCCAATTTGCCACCTAAGGAATGAAAGCAAATTTACAGCCTGGGAAGCAGGGTCTCAAGTAAGTTTGCTAAATGCCTGCCCGCCTTTATAGCCAGTTGAGAAAATGTGGCAAGGCTGATGCAACCCGCTTACAACGAAATGTTTCTCTTCAGAATAGGAGATTGTGCTACCAAACGCCAGCAGCTCGTCTCCCTCAGAATGCTGTTTCTCTGTAGACTAGGGAAAGACACCTTGGTCCCCAGCTCAGAACGGCTCCTTACCCAGATTTTTTCATCCATGAGAGAACCAGAAGGGCTGATCTCAACTAATCGGGCTGCATATCCAAGAATCCTTGGGGTAGGGCAGTTCTGAGTCAAAGTGCCACCTAAGGAAGGAAAGCAGTTTCCTTGCAACAGGAAAGCACACCAAGGCCTGGAGTTTTCTCTATGAAACTGGAGTGGGCTTGAAGGTTGATGCCTACTGACTGCCCTCTTTATATGCAGTTGAGAAAATGGGACAAGGGTGATGCAACCCGCTTACAACGAAATGTTTCTCTTCAGAATAGGAGATTTCGCTAACAAACGACAGCAGCTCGTCTCCGTCAGAATGCGGTTTCTGTGTTGACTAGGGAAAGACACGATGGGCCCTAGCTTAGAACGGCTCTTTGCCCAGTTGGTTTCATCCATGAAAGAGCCAGAAGGACTGATCTCAACTAATCGGGCTGCAAATACCCGAATACTTGGGGTAGTGCAGTCCTGATCCAATGTGCCACCTAAAGAATGAAAGCAAAGTTTCCAGCCTGGGAAGCAGGGTCTCAAGTAAGTCTGCTAAATGACTGCCCTCCTTTATAGCCATTTGAGAAAAGGTGGCAAGGCTGATGCAACCCGCTTACAACGAAATATTTCTCTTCAGAATAGGAGATTGTGCTACCAAACGCCAGCAGCTCCTCTCCCTCAGAATGCTGTTTCTGTGTAGACTAGGGAAAGACACCATGGTCCCCAGCTTAGAACGGCTCTTTGCCCAGATGGTTTCATCCATGAGAGAACCAGAAGGGCTGATCTCAACTACTCGGGCTGTACATCCCTGAATCCTTGGGGTAGGGCAGTTCTGAGCCAAAGTGCCACCTAAGGAATGAAAGCAGTTTCCTTGCCACAGGAAAGCACACTGAGGCCTGGAGTTTTCTCTATGAAATTGGAGTGGGCTTGAAGGGTGACGCCTACTGACAGCCCTCCTTTATATCCAGTTGAGAAAATGTGGCAAGGCTGATGCAACCCGCTTACAACGAAATGTTTCTCTTCAGAATAGGAGATTTTGCAATCACACGACAGCAGCTTGCCTCCCTCAGAGTGCTGTTTCTGTGTAGACTAGGGAAAGGCACGATGGTCCCCAGCCTAGAACGGCTCTTTGCCCAGTTGGTTTCATCCATGAAAGAGCCAGGGCTGATCTCAGCTAATCGGGCTGCACATCCCAGAATCCTTGGGGAAGGGCAGTTCTGACCCAAAGTGCCACCTAAGGAATGAAAGCAGTTTCCTTACCACAGGAAAGCACACCAAGGCCTGGAGTTTTCTCTATGAAACTGGAGTGGGCTCGAAGGGTGAGGCCTACTGACTGCCCTCCTTTATATCCAGTTGAGAAAATGGGACAAGGCTGATGCAACCCGCTTACAATGAAATGTTTCTCTTCAGAATAGGAGATTTTGCTACTAAACGCCAGCAGCTCGTCTCACTCAGACTGCTGTTTCTCTGTAGACTAGGGAAAGACAGCATGGTCCCCAGCTTAGAATGGCTCTTTGCCCAGTTGGTTTCATCCATGAAAGAGCCAGAAGGGCTGATCACAACTAATTGGGTTGCACATACCTGAATCCTTCTGGGAGGTCTGTTCTGAACCACAGGGCCAACTAAGGAATGAAAGCAAATTTCCTGCCACAGGAAAGCACACCGAGGCCTGGAGTTTTCTCTATGAAATTGGAGTGGGCTTCAAGGGTGAGGCCTACTGACTGCCCTCCTTTATATCCAGGTGAGGAAATGTGGGAAGGCTGAAGCAACCCGCTTACAACGAAATCTTTCTCTTCAGAATAGGAGGTTGTGCTACCAAACGCCAGCACCTCGTCTCCCTCAGAGTGCTGTTTCTGGGTAGACTAGGGAAAGACACGATGGTCCCCAGCTTAGAACGGCTCTTTGTCCACTTGGTTTCATCCATGAAAGAGCCATAATGGCTGATCTCAACTAATCGGGCTGCACATCCCTGAATCCTTGGGGTAGGGCAGTTCTGAGCCAAAGTGCAACCTAAGGAAAGAAAGCAAAGTTTCCACTCTGGGAATCAGGGACTCAAGTAAGTCTGCCAACTGACTGCCCTCCTTTATAACTAGTTGAAAAAATGTGGCCAGGCTGATGCTACCCGCTTACATCGAAATGTTTCTCTTCAGAATAGGAGATTTTGCTACCAAACGCCAGCAGCTCGTCTCCCTCAGAGTGCTGTTCCTGTGTAGACTAAGGAAAGACACCATGGTCCCCAGCTTAGAACGGCTCTTTGCCCACATGATGTCATCCATGAGAGAACCAGAAGGGCTGATCTCAACTAATCGGGCTGCACATCCCTGAATCCTTGGGGTAGGCACTCCTGAGCCAATGTGCCACCTAAGGAATGAAAGCAAATTTACAGCCTGGGAAGCAGGGTCTCAAGTAAGTTTGCTAAATGCCTGCCCGCCTTTATAGCCAGTTGAGAAAATGTGGCAAGGTTGATGAAACCCGCTTACAACGAAATGTTTCTCTTCAGAATAGGAGATTTTGCTACCAAACGCTTGCAGCTAGTCTCCCTCAGCGTGCTGTTTCTGTGTAGACTAGGGAAAGACACCATGGTTCCCAGCTTAGAACAGCTCTTTTCCCAGTTGATTTCATCCATGAAAGAGCCAGGGCTGATCTCAACTAAGCAGGCTGCACATCCCCGAATCCTTGGGGTAGGGCAGTTCTGAGCCAAAGTGCCACCTAAGGAATGAAAGCAGTTTCCTTACCACAGGAAAGCACACCAAGGCCTGGAGTTTTCTCTATGAAACTGGAGTGGCCTCGAAGGGTGAGGCCTACTGACTGCCCTCTTTATATCCAGTTGAGAAAATGGGACAAGGCTGATGCAACCCGCTTACAACGAAATCTTTCTCTTCAGAATAGGAGATTTCGCTACCAAACGCCAGCAGCTCGTTTCCCTCAGAGTGCTATTTCTGTGTAGACTAGGGAAAGTCACGATGGTCCCCAGCTTAGAACGGCTCTTTGTCCACTTGGTTTCATCCATGAAAGAGCCATAATGGCTGATCTCAGCTAATCGGGCTGCACCTCCCTGAATCCTTGGGGTAGGGCAGTTCTGAGCCGAAGTGCAACCTAAGGAAAGAAAGCAAAGTTTCCACTCTGGGAATCAGGGACTCAAGTAAGTCTGCCAACTGACTGCCCTCCTTTATAACTAGTTGAAAAAATGTGGCCAGGCTGATGCTACCCGCTTACATCGAAATGTTTCTCTTCAGAATAGGAGATTTTGCTACCAAACGCCAGCAGCTCGTCTCCCTCAGAGTGCTGTTCCTGTGTAGACTAAGGAAAGACACCATGGTCCCCAGCTTAGAACGGCTCTTTGCCCACATGATGTCATCCATGAGAGAACCAGAAGGGCTGATCTCAACTAATCGGGCTGCACATCCCTGAATCCTTGGGGTAGGCACTCCTGAGCCAATGTGCCACCTAAGGAATGAAAGCAAATTTACAGCCTGGGAAGCAGGGTCTCAAGTAAGTTTGCTAAATGCCTGCCCGCCTTTATAGCCAGTTGAGAAAATGTGGCAAGGCTGATGCAACCCGCTTACAACGAAATGTTTCTCTTCAGAATAGGAGATTGTGCTACCAAACGCCAGCAGCTCGTCTCCCTCAGAATGCTGTTTCTCTGTAGACTAGGGAAAGACACCTTGGTCCCCAGCTCAGAACGGCTCCTTGCCCAGATTTTTTCATCCATGAGAGAACCAGAAGGGCTGATCTCAACTAACCGGGCTGCATATCCAGGAATCCTTGGGGTAGGGCAGTTCTGAGTCAAAGTGCCACCTAAGGAAGGAAAGCAGTTTCCTTGCAACAGGAAAGCACACCAAGGCCTGGAGTTTTCTCTATGAAACTGGAGTGGGCTTGAAGGTTGATGCCTACTGACTGCCCTCTTTATATGCAGTTGAGAAAATGGGACAAGGGTGATGCAACCCGCTTACAACGAAATGTTTTTCTTCAGAATAGGAGATTTCGCTATCAAACGACAGCAGCTCGTCTCCGTCAGAATGCGGTTTCTGTGTTGACTAGGGAAAGACACGATGGGCCCTAGCTTAGAACGGCTCTTTGCCCAGTTGGTTTCATCCATGAAAGAGCCAGAAGGACTGATCTCAACTAATCGGGCTGCAAATCCCCGAATACTTGGGGTAGTGCAGTCCTGATCCAATGTGCCACCTAAAGAATGAAAGCAAAGTTTCCAGCCTGGGAAGCAGGGTCTCAAGTAAGTCTGCTAAATGACTGCCCTCCTTTATAGCCATTTGAGAAAAGTTGGCAAGGCTGATGCAACCCGCTTACAACGAAATATTTCTCTTCAGAATAGGAGATTGTGCTACCAAACGCCAGCAGCTCCTCTCCCTCAGAATGCTGTTTCTGTGTAGACTAGGGAAAGACACCATGGTCCCCAGCTTAGAACGGCTCTTTGCCCAGATGGTTTCATCCATGAGAGAACCAGAAGGGCTGATCTCAACTACTCGGGCTGTACATCCCTGAATCCTTGGGGTAGGGCAGTTCTGAGCCAAAGTGCCACCTAAGGAATGAAAGCAGTTTCCTTGCCACAGGAAAGCACACTGAGGCCTGGAGTTTTCTCTATGAAATTGGAGTGGGCTTGAAGGGTGACGCCTACTGACAGCCCTCCTTTATATCCAGTTGAGAAAATGTGGCAAGGCTGATGCAACCCGCTTACAACGAAATGTTTCTCTTCAGAATAGGAGATTTTGCAATCACACGACAGCAGCTTGCCTCCCTCAGAGTGCTGTTTCTGTGTAGACTAGGGAAAGGCACGATGGTCCCCAGCCTAGAACGGCTCTTTGCCCAGTTGGTTTCATCCATGAAAGAGCCAGGGCTGATCTCAGCTAATCGGGCTGCACATCCCAGAATCCTTGGGGAAGGGCAGTTCTGACCCAAAGTGCCACCTAAGGAATGAAAGCAGTTTCCTTACCACAGGAAAGCACACCAAGGCCTGGAGTTTTCTCTATGAAACTGGAGTGGGCTCGAAGGGTGAGGCCTACTGACTGCCCTCCTTTATATCCAGTTGAGAAAATGGGACAAGGCTGATGCAACCCGCTTACAATGAAATGTTTCTCTTCAGAATAGGAGATTTTGCTACTAAACGCCAGCAGCTCGTCTCACTCAGACTGCTGTTTCTCTGTAGACTAGGGAAAGACAGCATGGTCCCCAGCTTAGAATGGCTCTTTGCCCAGTTGGTTTCATCCATGAAAGAGCCAGAAGGGCTGATCACAACTAATTGGGTTGCACATACCTGAATCCTTCTGGGAGGTCTGTTCTGAACCACAGGGCCAACTAAGGAATGAAAGCAAATTTCCTGCCACAGGAAAGCACACCGAGGCCTGGAGTTTTCTCTATGAAATTGGAGTGGGCTTCAAGGGTGAGGCCTACTGACTGCCCTCCTTTATATCCAGGTGAGGAAATGTGGGAAGGCTGAAGCAACCCGCTTACAACGAAATCTTTCTCTTCAGAATAGGAGGTTGTGCTACCAAACGCCAGCACCTCGTCTCCCTCAGAGTGCTGTTTCTGGGTAGACTAGGGAAAGACACGATGGTCCCCAGCTTAGAACGGCTCTTTGTCCACTTGGTTTCATCCATGAAAGAGCCATAATGGCTGATCTCAACTAATCGGGCTGCACATCCCTGAATCCTTGGGGTAGGGCAGTTCTGAGCCAAAGTGCAACCTAAGGAAAGAAAGCAAAGTTTCCACTCTGGGAATCAGGGACTCAAGTAAGTCTGCCAACTGACTGCCCTCCTTTATAACTAGTTGAAAAAATGTGGCCAGGCTGATGCTACCCGCTTACATCGAAATGTTTCTCTTCAGAATAGGAGATTTTGCTACCAAACGCCAGCAGCTCGTCTCCCTCAGAGTGCTGTTCCTGTGTAGACTAAGGAAAGACACCATGGTCCCCAGCTTAGAACGGCTCTTTGCCCACATGATGTCATCCATGAGAGAACCAGAAGGGCTGATCTCAACTAATCGGGCTGCACATCCCTGAATCCTTGGGGTAGGCACTCCTGAGCCAATGTGCCACCTAAGGAATGAAAGCAAATTTACAGCCTGGGAAGCAGGGTCTCAAGTAAGTTTGCTAAATGCCTGCCCGCCTTTATAGCCAGTTGAGAAAATGTGGCAAGGCTGATGCAACCCGCTTACAACGAAATGTTTCTCTTCAGAATAGGAGATTGTGCTACCAAACGCCAGCAGCTCGTCTCCCTCAGAATGCTGTTTCTCTGTAGACTAGGGAAAGACACCTTGGTCCCCAGCTCAGAACGGCTCCTTGCCCAGATTTTTTCATCCATGAGAGAACCAGAAGGGCTGATCTCAACTAACCGGGCTGCATATCCAAGAATCCTTGGGGTAGGGCAGTTCTGAGTCAAAGTGCCACCTAAGGAAGGAAAGCAGTTTCCTTGCAACAGGAAAGCACACCAAGGCCTGGAGTTTTCTCTATGAAACTGGAGTGGGCTTGAAGGTTGATGCCTACTGACTGCCCTCTTTATATGCAGTTGAGAAAATGGGACAAGGGTGATGCAACCCGCTTACAACGAAATGTTTCTCTTCAGAATAGGAGATTTCGCTATCAAACGACAGCAGCTCGTCTCCGTCAGAATGCGGTTTCTGTGTTGACTAGGGAAAGACACGATGGGCCCTAGCTTAGAACGGCTCTTTGCCCAGTTGGTTTCATCCATGAAAGAGCCAGAAGGACTGATCTCAACTAATCGGGCTGCAAATCCCCGAATACTTGGGGTAGTGCAGTCCTGATCCAATGTGCCACCTAAAGAATGAAAGCAAAGTTTCCAGCCTGGGAAGCAGGGTCTCAAGTAAGTCTGCTAAATGACTGCCCTCCTTTATAGCCATTTGAGAAAAGGTGGCAAGGCTGATGCAACCCGCTTACAACGAAATATTTCTCTTCAGAATAGGAGATTGTGCTACCAAACGCCAGCAGCTCCTCTCCCTCAGAATGCTGTTTCTGTGTAGACTAGGGAAAGACACCATGGTCCCCAGCTTAGAACGGCTCTTTGCCCAGATGGTTTCATCCATGAGAGAACCAGAAGGGCTGATCTCAACTACTCGGGCTGTACATCCCTGAATCCTTGGGGTAGGGCAGTTCTGAGCCAAAGTGCCACCTAAGGAATGAAAGCAGTTTCCTTGCCACAGGAAAGCACACTGAGGCCTGGAGTTTTCTCTATGAAATTGGAGTGGGCTTGAAGGGTGACGCCTACTGACAGCCCTCCTTTATATCCAGTTGAGAAAATGTGGCAAGGCTGATGCAACCCGCTTACAACGAAATGTTTCTCTTCAGAATAGGAGATTTTGCAATCACACGACAGCAGCTTGCCTCCCTCAGAGTGCTGTTTCTGTGTAGACTAGGGAAAGGCACGATGGTCCCCAGCCTAGAACGGCTCTTTGCCCAGTTGGTTTCATCCATGAAAGAGCCAGGGCTGATCTCAGCTAATCGGGCTGCACATCCCAGAATCCTTGGGGAAGGGCAGTTCTGACCCAAAGTGCCACCTAAGGAATGAAAGCAGTTTCCTTACCACAGGAAAGCACACCAAGGCCTGGAGTTTTCTCTATGAAACTGGAGTGGGCTCGAAGGGTGAGGCCTACTGACTGCCCTCCTTTATATCCAGTTGAGAAAATGGGACAAGGCTGATGCAACCCGCTTACAATGAAATGTTTCTCTTCAGAATAGGAGATTTTGCTACTAAACGCCAGCAGCTCGTCTCACTCAGACTGCTGTTTCTCTGTAGACTAGGGAAAGACAGCATGGTCCCCAGCTTAGAATGGCTCTTTGCCCAGTTGGTTTCATCCATGAAAGAGCCAGAAGGGCTGATCACAACTAATTGGGTTGCACATACCTGAATCCTTCTGGGAGGTCTGTTCTGAACCACAGGGCCAACTAAGGAATGAAAGCAAATTTCCTGCCACAGGAAAGCACACCGAGGCCTGGAGTTTTCTCTATGAAATTGGAGTGGGCTTCAAGGGTGAGGCCTACTGACTGCCCTCCTTTATATCCAGGTGAGGAAATGTGGGAAGGCTGAAGCAACCCGCTTACAACGAAATCTTTCTCTTCAGAATAGGAGGTTGTGCTACCAAACGCCAGCACCTCGTCTCCCTCAGAGTGCTGTTTCTGGGTAGACTAGGGAAAGACACGATGGTCCCCAGCTTAGAACGGCTCTTTGTCCACTTGGTTTCATCCATGAAAGAGCCATAATGGCTGATCTCAACTAATCGGGCTGCACATCCCTGAATCCTTGGGGTAGGGCAGTTCTGAGCCGAAGTGCAACCTAAGGAAAGAAAGCAAAGTTTCCACTCTGGGAATCAGGGACTCAAGTAAGTCTGCCAACTGACTGCCCTCCTTTATAACTAGTTGAAAAAATGTGGCCAGGCTGATGCTACCCGCTTACATCGAAATGTTTCTCTTCAGAATAGGAGATTTTGCTACCAAACGCCAGCAGCTCGTCTCCCTCAGAGTGCTGTTCCTGTGTAGACTAAGGAAAGACACCATGGTCCCCAGCTTAGAACGGCTCTTTGCCCACATGATGTCATCCATGAGAGAACCAGAAGGGCTGATCTCAACTAATCGGGCTGCACATCCCTGAATCCTTGGGGTAGGCACTCCTGAGCCAATGTGCCACCTAAGGAATGAAAGCAAATTTACACCCTGGGAAGCAGGGTCTCAAGTAAGTCTGCTAAATGCCTGCCCGCCTTTATAGCCAGTTGAGAAAATGTGGCAAGGCTGATGCAACCCGCTTACAACGAAATGTTTCTCTTCAGAATAGGAGATTGTGCTACCAAACGCCAGCAGCTCGTCTCCCTCAGAATGCTGTTTCTCTGTAGACTAGGGAAAGACACCTTGGTCCCCAGCTCAGAACGGCTCCTTGCCCAGATTTTTTCATCCATGAGAGAACCAGAAGGGCTGATCTCAACTAACCGGGCTGCATATCCAAGAATCCTTGGGGTAGGGCAGTTCTGAGTCAAAGTGCCACCTAAGGAAGGAAAGCAGTTTCCTTGCAACAGGAAAGCACACCAAGGCCTGGAGTTTTCTCTATGAAACTGGAGTGGGCTTGAAGGTTGATGCCTACTGACTGCCCTCTTTATATGCAGTTGAGAAAATGGGACAAGGGTGATGCAACCCGCTTACAACGAAATGTTTCTCTTCAGAATAGGAGATTTCGCTATCAAACGACAGCAGCTCGTCTCCGTCAGAATGCGGTTTCTGTGTTGACTAGGGAAAGACACGATGGGCCCTAGCTTAGAACGGCTCTTTGCCCAGTTGGTTTCATCCATGAAAGAGCCAGAAGGACTGATCTCAACTAATCGGGCTGCAAATCCCCGAATACTTGGGGTAGTGCAGTCCTGATCCAATGTGCCACCTAAAGAATGAAAGCAAAGTTTCCAGCCTGGGAAGCAGGGTCTCAAGTAAGTCTGCTAAATGACTGCCCTCCTTTATAGCCATTTGAGAAAAGGTGGCAAGGCTGATGCAACCCGCTTACAACGAAATATTTCTCTTCAGAATAGGAGATTGTGCTACCAAACGCCAGCAGCTCCTCTCCCTCAGAATGCTGTTTCTGTGTAGACTAGGGAAAGACACCATGGTCCCCAGCTTAGAACGGCTCTTTGCCCAGATGGTTTCATCCATGAGAGAACCAGAAGGGCTGATCTCAACTACTCGGGCTGTACATCCCTGAATCCTTGGGGTAGGGCAGTTCTGAGCCAAAGTGCCACCTAAGGAATGAAAGCAGTTTCCTTGCCACAGGAAAGCACACTGAGGCCTGGAGTTTTCTCTATGAAATTGGAGTGGGCTTGAAGGGTGACGCCTACTGACAGCCCTCCTTTATATCCAGTTGAGAAAATGTGGCAAGGCTGATGCAACCCGCTTACAACGAAATGTTTCTCTTCAGAATAGGAGATTTTGCAATCACACGACAGCAGCTTGCCTCCCTCAGAGTGCTGTTTCTGTGTAGACTAGGGAAAGGCACGATGGTCCCCAGCCTAGAACGGCTCTTTGCCCAGTTGGTTTCATCCATGAAAGAGCCAGGGCTGATCTCAGCTAATCGGGCTGCACATCCCAGAATCCTTGGGGAAGGGCAGTTCTGACCCAAAGTGCCACCTAAGGAATGAAAGCAGTTTCCTTACCACAGGAAAGCACACCAAGGCCTGGAGTTTTCTCTATGAAACTGGAGTGGGCTCGAAGGGTGAGGCCTACTGACTGCCCTCCTTTATATCCAGTTGAGAAAATGGGACAAGGCTGATGCAACCCGCTTACAATGAAATGTTTCTCTTCAGAATAGGAGATTTTGCTACTAAACGCCAGCAGCTCGTCTCACTCAGACTGCTGTTTCTCTGTAGACTAGGGAAAGACAGCATGGTCCCCAGCTTAGAATGGCTCTTTGCCCAGTTGGTTTCATCCATGAAAGAGCCAGAAGGGCTGATCACAACTAATTGGGTTGCACATACCTGAATCCTTCTGGGAGGTCTGTTCTGAACCACAGGGCCAACTAAGGAATGAAAGCAAATTTCCTGCCACAGGAAAGCACACCGAGGCCTGGAGTTTTCTCTATGAAATTGGAGTGGGCTTCAAGGGTGAGGCCTACTGACTGCCCTCCTTTATATCCAGGTGAGGAAATGTGGGAAGGCTGAAGCAACCCGCTTACAACGAAATCTTTCTCTTCAGAATAGGAGGTTGTGCTACCAAACGCCAGCACCTCGTCTCCCTCAGAGTGCTGTTTCTGGGTAGACTAGGGAAAGACACGATGGTCCCCAGCTTAGAACGGCTCTTTGTCCACTTGGTTTCATCCATGAAAGAGCCATAATGGCTGATCTCAACTAATCGGGCTGCACATCCCTGAATCCTTGGGGTAGGGCAGTTCTGAGCCGAAGTGCAA
Source organism: Balaenoptera physalus (assembly GCF_965194825.1). Lineage (NCBI taxonomy): Eukaryota > Metazoa > Chordata > Mammalia > Artiodactyla > Balaenopteridae > Balaenoptera > Balaenoptera physalus. The sequence goes on from NW_028125275.1 coordinate 39,134, forward strand.
CCTAAGGAAAGAAAGCAAAGTTTCCACTCTGGGAATCAGGGACTCAAGTAAGTCTGCCAACTGACTGCCCTCCTTTATAACTAGTTGAAAAAATGTGGCCAGGCTGATGCTACCCGCTTACATCGAAATGTTTCTCTTCAGAATAGGAGATTTTCCTACCAAACGCCAGCAGCTCGTCTCCCTCAGAGTGCTGTTCCTGTGTAGACTAAGGAAAGACACCATGGTCCCCAGCTTAGAACGGCTCTTTGCCCACATGATGTCATCCATGAGAGAACCAGAAGGGCTGATCTCAACTAATCGGGCTGCACATCCCTGAATCCTTGGGGTAGGCACTCCTGAGCCAATGTGCCACCTAAGGAATGAAAGCAAATTTACAGCCTGGGAAGCAGGGTCTCAAGTAAGTTTGCTAAATGCCTGCCCGCCTTTATAGCCAGTTGAGAAAATGTGGCAAGGCTGATGCAACCCGCTTACAACGAAATGTTTCTCTTCAGAATAGGAGATTGTGCTACCAAACGCCAGCAGCTCGTCTCCCTCAGAATGCTGTTTCTCTGTAGACTAGGGAAAGACACCTTGGTCCCCAGCTCAGAACGGCTCCTTGCCCAGATTTTTTCATCCATGAGAGAACCAGAAGGGCTGATCTCAACTAATCGGGCTGCATATCCAAGAATCCTTGGGGTAGGGCAGTTCTGAGTCAAAGTGCCACCTAAGGAAGGAAAGCAGTTTCCTTGCAACAGGAAAGCACACCAAGGCCTGGAGTTTTCTCTATGAAACTGGAGTGGGCTTGAAGGTTGATGCCTACTGACTGCCCTCTTTATATGCAGTTGAGAAAATGGGACAAGGGTGATGCAACCCGCTTACAACGAAATGTTTCTCTTCAGAATAGGAGATTTCGCTATCAAACGACAGCAGCTCGTCTCCGTCAGAATGCGGTTTCTGTGTTGACTAGGGAAAGACACGATGGGCCCTAGCTTAGAACGGCTCTTTGCCCAGTTGGTTTCATCCATGAAAGAGCCAGAAGGACTGATCTCAACTAATCGGGCTGCAAATCCCCGAATACTTGGGGTAGTGCAGTCCTGATCCAATGTGCCACCTAAAGAATGAAAGCAAAGTTTCCAGCCTGGGAAGCAGGGTCTCAAGTAAGTCTGCTAAATGACTGCCCTCCTTTATAGCCATTTGAGAAAAGGTGGCAAGGCTGATGCAACCCGCTTACAACGAAATATTTCTCTTCAGAATAGGAGATTGTGCTACCAAACGCCAGCAGCTCCTCTCCCTCAGAATGCTGTTTCTGTGTAGACTAGGGAAAGACACCATGGTCCCCAGCTTAGAACGGCTCTTTGCCCAGATGGTTTCATCCATGAGAGAACCAGAAGGGCTGATCTCAACTACTCGGGCTGTACATCCCTGAATCCTTGGGGTAGGGCAGTTCTGAGCCAAAGTGCCACCTAAGGAATGAAAGCAGTTTCCTTGCCACAGGAAAGCACACTGAGGCCGGGAGTTTTCTCTATGAAATTGGAGTGGGCTTGAAGGGTGACGCCTACTGACAGCCCTCCTTTATATCCAGTTGAGAAAATGTGGCAAGGCTGATGCAACCCGCTTACAACGAAATGTTTCTCTTCAGAATAGGAGATTTTGCAATCACACGACAGCAGCTTGCCTCCCTCAGAGTGCTGTTTCTGTGTAGACTGGGGAAAGGCACGATGGTCCCCAGCCTAGAACGGCTCTTTGCCCAGTTGGTTTCATCCATGAAAGAGCCAGGGCTGATCTCAGCTAATCGGGCTGCACATCCCAGAATCCTTGGGGAAGGGCAGTTCTGACCCAAAGTGCCACCTAAGGAATGAAAGCAGTTTCCTTACCACAGGAAAGCACACCAAGGCCTGGAGTTTTCTCTATGAAACTGGAGTGGGCTCGAAGGGTGAGGCCTACTGACTGCCCTCCTTTATATCCAGTTGAGAAAATGGGACAAGGCTGATGCAACCCGCTTACAACGAAATGTTTCTCTTCAGAATAGGAGATTTTGCTACTAAACGCCACCAGCTCGTCTCACTCAGACTGCTGTTTCTGTGTAGACTAGGGAAAGACAGCATGGTCCCCAGCTTAGAATGGCTCTTTGCCCAGTTGGTTTCATCCATGAAAGAGCCAGAAGGGCTGATCACAACTAATTGGGTTGCACATACCTGAATCCTTCTGGGAGGTCTGTTCTGAACCACAGGGCCAACTAAGGAATGAAAGCAAATTTCCTGCCACAGGAAAGCACACCGAGGCCTGGAGTTTTCTCTATGAAATTGGAGTGGGCTTCAAGGGTGAGGCCTACTGACTGCCCTCCTTTATATCCAGGTGAGGAAATGTGGGAAGGCTGAAGCAACCCGCTTACAACGAAATCTTTCTCTTCAGAATAGGAGGTTGTGCTACCAAACGCCAGCACCTCGTCTCCCTCAGAGTGCTGTTTCTGGGTAGACTAGGGAAAGACACGATGGTCCCCAGCTTAGAACGGCTCTTTGTCCACTTGGTTTCATCCATGAAAGAGCCATAATGGCTGATCTCAACTAATCGGGCTGCACATCCCTGAATCCTTGGGGTAGGGCAGTTCTGAGCCGAAGTGCAACCTAAGGAAAGAAAGCAAAGTTTCCACTCTGGGAATCAGGGACTCAAGTAAGTCTGCCAACTGACTGCCCTCCTTTATAACTAGTTGAAAAAATGTGGCCAGGCTGATGCTACCCGCTTACATCGAAATGTTTCTCTTCAGAATAGGAGATTTTGCTACCAAACGCCAGCAGCTCGTCTCCCTCAGAGTGCTGTTCCTGTGTAGACTAAGGAAAGACACCATGGTCCCCAGCTTAGAACGGCTCTTTGCCCACATGATGTCATCCATGAGAGAACCAGAAGGGCTGATCTCAACTAATCGGGCTGCACATCCCTGAATCCTTGGGGTAGGCACTCCTGAGCCAATGTGCCACCTAAGGAATGAAAGCAAATTTACAGCCTGGGAAGCAGGGTCTCAAGTAAGTTTGCTAAATGCCTGCCCGCCTTTATAGCCAGTTGAGAAAATGTGGCAAGGTTGATGAAACCCGCTTACAACGAAATGTTTCTCTTCAGAATAGGAGATTTTGCTTCCAAACGCTTGCAGCTAGTCTCCCTCAGCGTGCTGTTTCGGTGTAGACTAGGGAAAGACACCATGGTTCCCAGCTTAGAACAGCTCTTTTCCCAGTTGATTTCATCCATGAAAGAGCCAGGGCTGATCTCAACTAAGCAGGCTGCACATCCCTGAATCCTTGGGGTAGGGCAGTTCTGAGCCAAAGTGCCACCTAAGGAATGAAAGCAGTTTCCTTACCACAGGAAAGCACACCAAGGCCTGGAGTTTTCTCTATGAAACTGGAGTGGCCTCGAAGGGTGAGGCCTACTGACTGCCCTCTTTATATCCAGTTGAGAAAATGGGACAAGGCTGATGCAACCCGCTTACAACGAAATCTTTCTCTTCAGAATAGGAGATTTCGCTACCAAACGCCAGCAGCTCGTTTCCCTCAGAGTGCTATTTCTGTGTAGACTAGGGAAAGACACGATGGTCCCCAGCTTAGAACGGCTCTTTGTCCACTTGGTTTCATCCATGAAAGAGCCATAATGGCTGATCTCAACTAATCGGGCTGCACATCCCTGAATCCTTGGGGTAGGGCAGTTCTGAGCCGAAGTGCAACCTAAGGAAAGAAAGCAAAGTTTCCACTCTGGGAATCAGGGACTCAAGTAAGTCTGCCAACTGACTGCCCTCCTTTATAACTAGTTGAAAAAATGTGGCCAGGCTGATGCTACCCGCTTACATCGAAATGTTTCTCTTCAGAATAGGAGATTTTGCTACCAAACGCCAGCAGCTCGTCTCCCTCAGAGTGTTGTTCCTGTGTAGACTAAGGAAAGACAACATGGTCCCCAGCTTAGAACGGCTCTTTGCCCACATGATTTCATCCATGAGAGAACCAGAAGGGCTGATCTCAACTAATCGGGCTGCAAATCCCTGAATCCTTGGGGTAGGCACTCCTGAGCCAATGTGCCACCTAAGGAATGAAAGCAAATTTACAGCCTGGGAAGCAGGGTCTCAAGTAAGTTTGCTAAATGCCTGCCCGCCTTTATAGCCAGTTGAGAAAATGTGGCAAGGCTGATGCAACCCGCTTACAACGAAATGTTTCTCTTCAGAATAGGAGATTGTGCTACCAAACGCCAGCAGCTCGTCTCCCTCAGAATGCTGTTTCTCTGTAGACTAGGAAAAGACACATTGGTCCCCAGCTCAGAACGGCTCCTTGCCCAGATTTTTTCATCCATGAGAGAACCAGAAGGGCTGATCTCAACTAATCGGGCTGCATATCCAAGAATCCTTGGGGTAGGGCAGTTCTGAGTCAAAGTGCCACCTAAGGAAGGAAAGCAGTTTCCTTGCAACAGGAAAGCACACCAAGGCCTGGAGTTTTCTCTATGAAACTGGAGTGGGCTTGAAGGTTGATGCCTACTGACTGCCCTCTTTATATGCAGTTGAGAAAATGGGACAAGGGTGATGCAACCCGCTTACAACGAAATGTTTCTCTTCAGAATAGGAGATTTCGCTATCAAACGACAGCAGCTCGTCTCCGTCAGAATGCGGTTTCTGTGTTGACTAGGGAAAGACACGATGGGCCCTAGCTTAGAACGGCTCTTTGCCCAGTTGGTTTCATCCATGAAAGAGCCAGAAGGACTGATCTCAACTAATCGGGCTGCAAATCCCCGAATACTTGGGGTAGTGCAGTCCTGATCCAATGTGCCACCTAAAGAATGAAAGCAAAGTTTCCAGCCTGGGAAGCAGGGTCTCAAGTAAGTCTGCTAAATGACTGCCCTCCTTTATAGCCATTTGAGAAAAGGTGGCAAGGCTGATGCAACCCGCTTACAACGAAATATTTCTCTTCAGAATAGGAGATTGTGCTACCAAACGCCAGCAGCTCCTCTCCCTCAGAATGCTGTTTCTGTGTAGACTAGGGAAAGACACCATGGTCCCCAGCTTAGAACGGCTCTTTGCCCAGATGGTTTCATCCATGAGAGAACCAGAAGGGCTGATCTCAACTACTCGGGCTGTACATCCCTGAATCCTTGGGGTAGGGCAGTTCTGAGCCAAAGTGCCACCTAAGGAATGAAAGCAGTTTCCTTGCCACAGGAAAGCACACTGAGGCCGGGAGTTTTCTCTATGAAATTGGAGTGGGCTTGAAGGGTGACGCCTACTGACAGCCCTCCTTTATATCCAGTTGAGAAAATGTGGCAAGGCTGATGCAACCCGCTTACAACGAAATGTTTCTCTTCAGAATAGGAGATTTTGCAATCACACGACAGCAGCTTGCCTCCCTCAGAGTGCTGTTTCTGTGTAGACTAGGGAAAGGCACGATGGTCCCCAGCCTAGAACGGCTCTTTGCCCAGTTGGTTTCATCCATGAAAGAGCCAGGGCTGATCTCAGCTAATCGGGCTGCACATCCCAGAATCCTTGGGGAAGGGCAGTTCTGACCCAAAGTGCCACCTAAGGAATGAAAGCAGTTTCCTTACCACAGGAAAGCACACCAAGGCCTGGAGTTTTCTCTGTGAAACTGGAGTGGGCTCGAAGGGTGAGGCCTACTGACTGCCCTCCTTTATATCCAGTTGAGAAAATGGGACAAGGCTGATGCAACCCGCTTACAATGAAATGTTTCTCTTCAGAATAGGAGATTTTGCTACTAAACGCCAGCAGCTCGTCTCACTCAGACTGCTGTTTCTCTGTAGACTAGGGAAAGACAGCATGGTCCCCACCTTAGAATGGCTCTTTGCCCAGTTGGTTTCATCCATGAAAGAGCCAGAAGGGCTGATCACAACTAATTGGGTTGCACATACCTGAATCCTTCTGGGAGGTCTGTTCTGAACCACAGGGCCAACTAAGGAATGAAAGCAAATTTCCTGCCACAGGAAAGCACACCGAGGCCTGGAGTTTTCTCTATGAAATTGGAGTGGGCTTCAAGGGTGAGGCCTACTGACTGCCCTCCTTTATATCCAGGTGAGGAAATGTGGGAAGGCTGAAGCAACCCGCTTACAACGAAATCTTTCTCTTCAGAATAGGAGGTTGTGCTACCAAACGCCAGCACCTCGTCTCCCTCAGAGTGCTGTTTCTGGGTAGACTAGGGAAAGACACGATGGTCCCCAGCTTAGAACGGCTCTTTGTCCACTTGGTTTCATCCATGAAAGAGCCATAATGGCTGATCTCAACTAATCGGGCTGCACATCCCTGAATCCTTGGGGTAGGGCAGTTCTGAGCCGAAGTGCAACCTAAGGAAAGAAAGCAAAGTTTCCACTCTGGGAATCAGGGACTCAAGTAAGTCTGCCAACTGACTGCCCTCCTTTATAACTAGTTGAAAAAATGTGGCCAGGCTGATGCTACCCGCTTACATCGAAATGTTTCTCTTCAGAATAGGAGATTTTGCTACCAAACGCCAGCAGCTCGTCTCCCTCAGAGTGCTGTTCCTGTGTAGACTAAGGAAAGACACCATGGTCCCCAGCTTAGAACGGCTCTTTGCCCACATGATGTCATCCATGAGAGAACCAGAAGGGCTGATCTCAACTAATCGGGCTGCACATCCCTGAATCCTTGGGGTAGGCACTCCTGAGCCAATGTGCCACCTAAGGAATGAAAGCAAATTTACAGCCTGGGAAGCAGGGTCTCAAGTAAGTCTGCTAAATGCCTGCCCGCCTTTATAGCCAGTTGAGAAAATGTGGCAAGGCTGATGCAACCCGCTTACAACGAAATGTTTCTCTTCAGAATAGGAGATTGTGCTACCAAACGCCAGCAGCTCGTCTCCCTCAGAATGCTGTTTCTCTGTAGACTAGGGAAAGACACCTTGGTCCCCAGCTCAGAACGGCTCCTTGCCCAGATTTTTTCATCCATGAGAGAACCAGAAGGGCTGATCTCAACTAATCGGGCTGCATATCCAAGAATCCTTGGGGTAGGGCAGTTCTGAGTCAAAGTGCCACCTAAGGAAGGAAAGCAGTTTCCTTGCAACAGGAAAGTACACCAAGGCCTGGAGTTTTCTCTATGAAACTGGAGTGGGCTTGAAGGTTGATGCCTACTGACTGCCCTCTTTATATGCAGTTGAGAAAATGGGACAAGGGTGATGCAACCCGCTTACAACGAAATGTTTCTCTTCAGAATAGGAGATTTCGCTATCAAACGACAGCAGCTCCTCTCCCTCAGAATGCTGTTTCTGTGTAGACTAGGGAAAGACACCATGGTCCCCAGCTTAGAACGGCTCTTTGCCCAGATGGTTTCATCCATGAGAGAACCAGAAGGGCTGATCTCAACTACTCGGGCTGTACATCCCTGAATCCTTGGGGTAGGGCAGTTCTGAGCCAAAGTGCCACCTAAGGAATGAAAGCAGTTTCCTTGCCACAGGAAAGCACACTGAGGCCTGGAGTTTTCTCTATGAAATTGGAGTGGGCTTGAAGGGTGACGCCTACTGACAGCCCTCCTTTATATCCAGTTGAGAAAATGTGGCAAGGCTGATGCAACCCGCTTACAACGAAATGTTTCTCTTCAGAATAGGAGATTTTGCAATCACACGACAGCAGCTTGCCTCCCTCAGAGTGCTGTTTCTGTGTAGACTAGGGAAAGGCACGATGGTCCCCAGCCTAGAACGGCTCTTTGCCCAGTTGGTTTCATCCATGAAAGAGCCAGGGCTGATCTCAGCTAATCGGGCTGCACATCCCAGAATCCTTGGGGAAGGGCAGTTCTGACCCAAAGTGCCACCTAAGGAATGAAAGCAGTTTCCTTACCACAGGAAAGCACACCAAGGCCTGGAGTTTTCTCTATGAAACTGGAGTGGGCTCGAAGGGTGAGGCCTACTGACTGCCCTCCTTTATATCCAGTTGAGAAAATGGGACAAGGCTGATGCAACCCGCTTACAATGAAATGTTTCTCTTCAGAATAGGAGATTTTGCTACTAAACGCCAGCAGCTCGTCTCACTCAGACTGCTGTTTCTCTGTAGACTAGGGAAAGACAGCATGGTCCCCAGCTTAGAATGGCTCTTTGCCCAGTTGGTTTCATCCATGAAAGAGCCAGAAGGGCTGATCACAACTAATTGGGTTGCACATACCTGAATCCTTCTGGGAGGTCTGTTCTGAACCACAGGGCCAACTAAGGAATGAAAGCAAATTTCCTGCCACAGGAAAGCACACCGAGGCCTGGAGTTTTCTCTATGAAATTGGAGTGGGCTTCAAGGTTGAGGCCTACTGACTGCCCTCCTTTATATCCAGGTGAGGAAATGTGGGAAGGCTGAAGCAACCCGCTTACAACGAAATCTTTCTCTTCAGAATAGGAGGTTGTGCTACCAAACGCCAGCACCTCGTCTCCCTCAGAGTGCTGTTTCTGGGTAGACTAGGGAAAGACACGATGGTCCCCAGCTTAGAACGGCTCTTTGTCCACTTGGTTTCATCCATGAAAGAGCCATAATGGCTGATCTCAACTAATCGGGCTGCACATCCCTGAATCCTTGGGGTAGGGCAGTTCTGAGCCGAAGTGCAACCTAAGGAAAGAAAGCAAAGTTTCCACTCTGGGAATCAGGGACTCAAGTAAGTCTGCCAACTGACTGCCCTCCTTTATAACTAGTTGAAAAAATGTGGCCAGGCTGATGCTACCCGCTTACATCGAAATGTTTCTCTTCAGAATAGGAGATTTTGCTACCAAACGCCAGCAGCTCGTCTCCCTCAGAGTGCTGTTCCTGTGTAGACTAAGGAAAGACACCATGGTCCCCAGCTTAGAACGGCTCTTTGCCCACATGATGTCATCCATGAGAGAACCAGAAGGGCTGATCTCAACTAATCGGGCTGCACATCCCTGAATCCTTGGGGTAGGCACTCCTGAGCCAATGTGCCACCTAAGGAATGAAAGCAAATTTACAGCCTGGGAAGCAGGGTCTCAAGTAAGTTTGCTAAATGCCTGCCCGCCTTTATAGCCAGTTGAGAAAATGTGGCAAGGTTGATGAAACCCGCTTACAACGAAATGTTTCTCTTCAGAATAGGAGATTTTGCTACCAAACGCTTGCAGCTAGTCTCCCTCAGCGTGCTGTTTCTGTGTAGACTAGGGAAAGACACCATGGTTCCCAGCTTAGAACAGCTCTTTTCCCAGTTGATTTCATCCATGAAAGAGCCAGGGCTGATCTCAACTAAGCAGGCTGCACATCCCTGAATCCTTGGGGTAGGGCAGTTCTGAGCCAAAGTGCCACCTAAGGAATGAAAGCAGTTTCCTTACCACAGGAAAGCACACCAAGGCCTGGAGTTTCCTCTATGAAACTGGAGTGGCCTCGAAGGGTGAGGCCTACTGACTGCCCTCTTTATATCCAGTTGAGAAAATGGGACAAGGCTGATGCAACCCGCTTACAACGAAATCTTTCTCTTCAGAATAGGAGATTTCGCTACCAAACGCCAGCAGCTCGTTTCCCTCAGAGTGCTATTTCTGTGTAGACTAGGGAAAGACACGATGGTCCCCAGCTTAGAACGGCTCTTTGTCCACTTGGTTTCATCCATGAAAGAGCCATAATGGCTGATCTCAACTAATCGGGCTGCACCTCCCTGAATCCTTGGGGTAGGGCAGTTCTGAGCCGAAGTGCAACCTAAGGAAAGAAAGCAAAGTTTCCACTCTGGGAATCAGGGACTCAAGTAAGTCTGCCAACTGACTGCCCTCCTTTATAACTAGTTGAAAAAATGTGGCCAGGCTGATGCTACCCGCTTACATCGAAATGTTTCTCTTCAGAATAGGAGATTTTGCTACCAAACGCCAGCAGCTCGTCTCCCTCAGAGTGCTGTTCCTGTGTAGACTAAGGAAAGACACCATGGTCCCCAGCTTAGAACGGTCTTTGCCCACATGATGTCATCCATGAGAGAACCAGAAGGGCTGATCTCAACTAATCGGGCTGCACATCCCTGAATCCTTGGGGTAGGCACTCCTGAGCCAATGTGCCACCTAAGGAATGAAAGCAAATTTACAGCCTGGGAAGCAGGGTCTCAAGTAAGTTTGCTAAATGCCTGCCCGCCTTTATAGCCAGTTGAGAAAATGTGGCAAGGCTGATGCAACCCGCTTACAACGAAATGTTTCTCTTCAGAATAGGAGATTGTGCTACCAAACGCCAGCAGCTCGTCTCCCTCAGAATGCTGTTTCTCTGTAGACTAGGGAAAGACACCTTGGTCCCCAGCTCAGAACGGCTCCTTGCCCAGATTTTTTCATCCATGAGAGAACCAGAAGGGCTGATCTCAACTAATCGGGCTGCATATCCAAGAATCCTTGGGGTAGGGCAGTTCTGAGTCAAAGTGCCACCTAAGGAAGGAAAGCAGTTTCCTTGCAACAGGAAAGCACACCAAGGCCTGGAGTTTTCTCTATGAAACTGGAGTGGGCTTGAAGGTTGATGCCTACTGACTGCCCTCTTTATATGCAGTTGAGAAAATGGGACAAGGGTGATGCAACCCGCTTACAACGAAATGTTTCTCTTCAGAATAGGAGATTTCACTATCAAACGACAGCAGCTCGTCTCCGTCAGAATGCGGTTTCTGTGTTGACTAGGGAAAGACACGATGGGCCCTAGCTTAGAACGGCTCTTTGCCCAGTTGGTTTCATCCATGAAAGAGCCAGAAGGACTGATCTCAACTAATCGGGCTGCAAATCCCCGAATACTTGGGGTAGTGCAGTCCTGATCCAATGTGCCACCTAAAGAATGAAAGCAAAGTTTCCAGCCTGGGAAGCAGGGTCTCAAGTAAGTCTGCTAAATGACTGCCCTCCTTTATAGCCATTTGAGAAAAGGTGGCAAGGCTGATGCAACCCGCTTACAACGAAATATTTCTCTTCAGAATAGGAGATTGTGCTACCAAACGCCAGCAGCTCCTCTCCCTCAGAATGCTGTTTCTGTGTAGACTAGGGAAAGACACCATGGTCCCCAGCTTAGAACGGCTCTTTGCCCAGATGGTTTCATCCATGAGAGAACCAGAAGGGCTGATCTCAGCTACTCGGGCTGTACATCCCTGAATCCTTGGGGTAGGGCAGTTCTGAGCCAAAGTGCCACCTAAGGAATGAAAGCAGTTTCCTTGCCACAGGAAAGCACACTGAGGCCTCGAGTTTTCTCTATGAAATTGGAGTGGGCTTGAAGGGTGACGCCTACTGACAGCCCTCCTTTATATCCAGTTGAGAAAATGTGGCAAGGCTGATGCAACCCGCTTACAACGAAATGTTTCTATTCAGAATAGGAGATTTTGCAATCACACGACAGCAGCTTGCCTCCCTCAGAGTGCTGTTTCTGTGTAGACTAGGGAAAGGCACGATGGTCCCCAGCCTAGAACGGCTCTTTGCCCAGTTGGTTTCATCCATGAAAGAGCCAGGGCTGATCTCAGCTAATCGGGCTGCACATCCCAGAATCCTTGGGGAAGGGCAGTTCTGACCCAAAGTGCCACCTAAGGAATGAAAGCAGTTTCCTTACCACAGGAAAGCACACCAAGGCCTGGAGTTTTCTCTATGAAACTGGAGTGGGCTCGAAGGGTGAGGCCTACTGACTGCCCTCCTTTATATCCAGTTGAGAAAATGGGACAAGGCTGATGCAACCCGCTTACAATGAAATGTTTCTCTTCAGAATAGGAGATTTTGCTACTAAACGCCAGCAGCTCGTCTCACTCAGACTGCTGTTTCTCTGTAGACTAGGGAAAGACAGCATGGTCCCCAGCTTAGAATGGCTCTTTGCCCAGTTGGTTTCATCCATGAAAGAGCCAGAAGGGCTGATCACAACTAATTGGGTTGCACATACCTGAATCCTTCTGGGAGGTCTGTTCTGAACCACAGGGCCAACTAAGGAATGAAAGCAAATTTCCTGCCACAGGAAAGCACACCGAGGCCTGGAGTTTTCTCTATGAAATTGGAGTGGGCTTCAAGGTTGAGGCCTACTGTCTGCCCTCCTTTATATCCAGGTGAGGAAATGTGGGAAGGCTGAAGCAACCCGCTTACAACGAAATCTTTCTCTTCAGAATAGGAGGTTGTGCTACCAAACGCCAGCACCTCGTCTCCCTCAGAGTGCTGTTTCTGGGTAGACTAGGGAAAGACACGATGGTCCCCAGCTTAGAACGGCTCTTTGTCCACTTGGTTTCATCCATGAAAGAGCCATAATGGCTGATCTCAACTAATCGGGCTGCACATCCCTGAATCCTTGGGGTAGGGCAGTTCTGAGCCGAAGTGCAACCTAAGGAAAGAAAGCAAAGTTTCCACTCTGGGAATCAGGGACTCAAGTAAGTCTGCCAACTGACTGCCCTCCTTTATAACTAGTTGAAAAAATGTGGCCAGGCTGATGCTACCCGCTTACATCGAAATGTTTCTCTTCAGAATAGGAGATTTTGCTACCAAACGCCAGCAGCTCGTCTCCCTCAGAGTGCTGTTCCTGTGTAGACTAAGGAAAGACACCATGGTCCCCAGCTTAGAACGGCTCTTTGCCCACATGATGTCATCCATGAGAGAACCAGAAGGGCTGATCTCAACTAATCGGGCTGCACATCCCTGAATCCTTGGGGTAGGCACTCCTGAGCCAATGTGCCACCTAAGGAATGAAAGCAAATTTACAGCCTGGGAAGCAGGGTCTCAAGTAAGTTTGCTAAATGCCTGCCCGCCTTTATAGCCAGTTGAGAAAATGTGGCAAGGCTGATGCAACCCGCTTACAACGAAATGTTTCTCTTCAGAATAGGAGATTGTGCTACCAAACGCCAGCAGCTCGTCTCCCTCAGAATGCTGTTTCTCTGTAGACTAGGGAAAGACACCTTGGTCCCCAGCTCAGAACGGCTCCTTGCCCAGATTTTTTCATCCATGAGAGAACCAGAAGGGCTGATCTCAACTAATCGGGCTGCATATCCAAGAATCCTTGGGGTAGGGCAGTTCTGAGTCAAAGTGCCACCTAAGGAAGGAAAGCAGTTTCCTTGCAACAGGAAAGCACACCAAGGCCTGGAGTTTTCTCTATGAAACTGGAGTGGGCTTGAAGGTTGATGCCTACTGACTGCCCTCTTTATATGCAGTTGAGAAAATGGGACAAGGGTGATGCAACCCGCTTACAACGAAATGTTTCTCTTCAGAATAGGAGATTTCGCTATCAAACGACAGCAGCTCGTCTCCGTCAGAATGCGGTTTCTGTGTTGACTAGGGAAAGACACGATGGGCCCTAGCTTAGAACGGCTCTTTGCGCAGTTGGTTTCATCCATGAAAGAGCCAGAAGGACTGATCTCAACTAATCGGGCTGCAAATCCCCGAATACTTGGGGTAGTGCAGTCCTGATCCAATGTGCCACCTAAAGAATGAAAGCAAAGTTTCCAGCCTGGGAAGCAGGGTCTCAAGTAAGTCTGCTAAATGACTGCCCTCCTTTATAGCCATTTGAGAAAAGGTGGCAAGGCTGATGCAACCCGCTTACAACGAAATATTTCTCTTCAGAATAGGAGATTGTGCTACCAAACGCCAGCAGCTCCTCTCCCTCAGAATGCTGTTTCTGTGTAGACTAGGGAAAGACACCATGGTCCCCAGCTTAGAACGGCTCTTTGCCCAGATGGTTTCATCCATGAGAGAACCAGAAGGGCTGATCTCAACTACTCGGGCTGTACATCCCTGAATCCTTGGGGTAGGGCAGTTCTGAGCCAAAGTGCCACCTAAGGAATGAAAGCAGTTTCCTTGCCACAGGAAAGCACACTGAGGCCTGGAGTTTTCTCTATGAAATTGGAGTGGGCTTGAAGGGTGACGCCTACTGACAGCCCTCCTTTATATCCAGTTGAGAAAATGTGGCAAGGCTGATGCAACCCGCTTACAACGAAATGTTTCTCTTCAGAATAGGAGATTTTGCAATCACACGACAGCAGCTTGCCTCCCTCAGAGTGCTGTTTCTGTGTAGACTAGGGAAAGGCACGATGGTCCCCAGCCTAGAACGGCTCTTTGCCCAGTTGGTTTCATCCATGAAACAGCCAGGGCTGATCTCAGCTAATCGGGCTGCACATCCCAGAATCCTTGGGGAAGGGCAGTTCTGACCCAAAGTGCCACCTAAGGAATGAAAGCAGTTTCCTTACCACAGGAAAGCACACCAAGGCCTGGAGTTTTCTCTATGAAACTGGAGTGGGCTCGAAGGGTGAGGCCTACTGACTGCCCTCCTTTATATCCAGTTGAGAAAATGGGACAAGGCTGATGCAACCCGCTTACAATGAAATGTTTCTCTTCAGAATAGGAGATTTTGCTACTAAACGCCAGCAGCTCGTCTCACTCAGACTGCTGTTTCTCTGTAGACTAGGGAAAGACAGCATGGTCCCCAGCTTAGAATGGCTCTTTGCCCAGTTGGTTTCATCCATGAAAGAGCCAGAAGGGCTGATCACAACTAATTGGGTTGCACATACCTGAATCCTTCTGGGAGGTCTGTTCTGAACCACAGGGCCAACTAAGGAATGAAAGCAAATTTCCTGCCACAGGAAAGCACACCGAGGCCTGGAGTTTTCTCTATGAAATTGGAGTGGGCTTCAAGGGTGAGGCCTACTGACTGCCCTCCTTTATATCCAGGTGAGGAAATGTGGGAAGGCTGAAGCAACCCGCTTACAACGAAATCTTTCTCTTCAGAATAGGAGGTTGTGCTACCAAACGCCAGCACCTCGTCTCCCTCAGAGTGCTGTTTCTGGGTAGACTAGGGAAAGACACGATGGTCCCCAGCTTAGAACGGCTCTTTGTCCACTTGGTTTCATCCATGAAAGAGCCATAATGGCTGATCTCAACTAATCGGGCTGCACATCCCTGAATCCTTGGGGTAGGGCAGTTCTGAGCCGAAGTGCAACCTAAGGAAAGAAAGCAAAGTTTCCACTCTGGGAATCAGGGACTCAAGTAAGTCTGCCAACTGACTGCCCTCCTTTATAACTAGTTGAAAAAATGTGGCCAGGCTGATGCTACCCGCTTACATCGAAATGTTTCTCTTCAGAATAGGAGATTTTGCTACCAAACGCCAGCAGCTCGTCTCCCTCAGAGTGCTGTTCCTGTGTAGACTAAGGAAAGACACCATGGTCCCCAGCTTAGAACGGCTCTTTGCCCACATGATGTCATCCATGAGAGAACCAGAAGGGCTGATCTCAACTAATCGGGCTGCACATCCCTGAATCCTTGGGGTAGGCACTCCTGAGCCAATGTGCCACCTAAGGAATGAAAGCAAATTTACAGCCTGGGAAGCAGGGTCTCAAGTAAGTCTGCTAAATGCCTGCCCGCCTTTATAGCCAGTTGAGAAAATGTGGCAAGGCTGATGCAACCCGCTTACAACGAAATGTTTCTCTTCAGAATAGGAGATTTCGCTATCAAACGACAGCAGCTCGTCTCCGTCAGAATGCGGTTTCTGTGTTGACTAGGGAAAGACACGATGGGCCCTAGTTTAGAACGGCTCTTTTCCCAGTTGGTTTCATCCATGAAAGAGCCAGAAGGACTGATCTCAACTAATCGGGCTGCAAATCCCCGAATACTTGGGGTAGTGCATTCTTGATCCAATGTGCCACCTAAAGAATGAAAGCAAAGTTTCCAGCCTGGGAAGCAGGGTCTCAAGTAAGTCTGCTAAATGACTGCCCTCCTTTATAGCCATTTGAGAAAAGGTGGCAAGGCTGATGCAACCCGCTTACAACGAAATATTTCTCTTCAGAATAGGAGATTGTGCTACCAAACGCCAGCAGCTCCTCTCCCTCAGAATGCTGTTTCTGTGTAGACTAGGGAAAGACACCATGGTCCCCAGCTTAGAACGGCTCTTTGCCCAGATGGTTTCATCCATGAGAGAACCAGAAGGGCTGATCTCAACTACTCGGGCTGTACATCCCTGAATCCTTGGGGTAGGGCAGTTCTGAGCCAAAGTGCCACCTAAGGAATGAAAGCAGTTTCCTTGCCACAGGAAAGCACACTGAGGCCTGGAGTTTTCTCTATGAAATTGGAGTGGGCTTGAAGGGTGACGCCTACTGACAGCCCTCCTTTATATCCAGTTGAGAAAATGTGGCAAGGCTGATGCAACCCGCTTACAACGAAATGTTTCTCTTCAGAATAGGAGATTTTGCAATCACACGACAGCAGCTTGCCTCCCTCAGAGTGCTGTTTCTGTGTAGACTAGGGAAAGGCACGATGGTCCCCAGCCTAGAACGGCTCTTTGCCCAGTTGGTTTCATCCATGAAAGAGCCAGGGCTGATCTCAGCTAATCGGGCTGCACATCCCAGAATCCTTGGGGAAGGGCAGTTCTGACCCAAAGTGCCACCTAAGGAATGAAAGCAGTTTCCTTACCACAGGAAAGCACACCAAGGCCTGGAGTTTTCTCTATGAAACTGGAGTGGGCTCGAAGGGTGAGGCCTACTGACTGCCCTCCTTTATATCCAGTTGAGAAAATGGGACAAGGCTGATGCAACCCGCTTACAATGAAATGTTTCTCTTCAGAATAGGAGATTTTGCTACTAAACGCCAGCAGCTCGTCTCACTCAGACTGCTGTTTCTCTGTAGACTAGGGAAAGACAGCATGGTCCCCAGCTTAGAATGGCTCTTTGCCCAGTTGGTTTCATCCATGAAAGAGCCAGAAGGGCTGATCACAACTAATTGGGTTGCACATACCTGAATCCTTCTGGGAGGTCTGTTCTGAACCACAGGGCCAACTAAGGAATGAAAGCAAATTTCCTGCCACAGGAAAGCACACCGAGGCCTGGAGTTTTCTCTATGAAATTGGAGTGGGCTTCAAGGGTGAGGCCTACTGACTGCCCTCCTTTATATCCAGGTGAGGAAATGTGGGAAGGCTGAAGCAACCCGCTTACAACGAAATCTTTCTCTTCAGAATAGGAGGTTGTGCTACCAAACGCCAGCACCTCGTCTCCCTCAGAGTGCTGTTTCTGGGTAGACTAGGGAAAGACACGATGGTCCCCAGCTTAGAACGGCTCTTTGTCCACTTGGTTTCATCCATGAAAGAGCCATAATGGCTGATCTCAACTAATCGGGCTGCACATCCCTGAATCCTTGGGGTAGGGCAGTTCTGAGCCGAAGTGCAACCTAAGGAAAGAAAGCAAAGTTTCCACTCTGGGAATCAGGGACTCAAGTAAGTCTGCCAACTGACTGCCCTCCTTTATAACTAGTTGAAAAAATGTGGCCAGGCTGATGCTACCCGCTTACATCGAAATGTTTCTCTTCAGAATAGGAGATTTTGCTACCAAACGCCAGCAGCTCGTCTCCCTCAGAGTGCTGTTCCTGTGTAGACTAAGGAAAGACACCATGGTCCCCAGCTTAGAACGGCTCTTTGCCCACATGATGTCATCCATGAGAGAACCAGAAGGGCTGATCTCAACTAATCGGGCTGCACATCCCTGAATCCTTGGGGTAGGCACTCCTGAGCCAATGTGCCACCTAAGGAATGAAAGCAAATTTACAGCCTGGGAAGCAGGGTCTCAAGTAAGTTTGCTAAATGCCTGCCCGCCTTTATAGCCAGTTGAGAAAATGTGGCAAGGTTGATGAAACCCGCTTACAACGAAATGTTTCTCTTCAGAATAGGAGATTTTGCTACCAAACGCTTGCAGCTAGTCTCCCTCAGCGTGCTGTTTCTGTGTAGACTAGGGAAAGACACCATGGTTCCCAGCTTAGAACAGCTCTTTTCCCAGTTGATTTCATCCATGAAAGAGCCAGGGCTGATCTCAACTAAGCAGGCTGCACATCCCTGAATCCTTGGGGTAGGGCAGTTCTGAGCCAAAGTGCCACCTAAGGAATGAAAGCAGTTTCCTTACCACAGGAAAGCACACCAAGGCCTGGAGTTTCCTCTATGAAACTGGAGTGGCCTCGAAGGGTGAGGCCTACTGACTGCCCTCTTTATATCCAGTTGAGAAAATGGGACAAGGCTGATGCAACCCGCTTACAACGAAATCTTTCTCTTCAGAATAGGAGATTTCGCTACCAAACGCCAGCAGCTCGTTTCCCTCAGAGTGCTATTTCTGTGTAGACTAGGGAAAGACACGATGGTCCCCAGCTTAGAACGGCTCTTTGTCCACTTGGTTTCATCCATGAAAGAGCCATAATGGCTGATCTCAACTAATCGGGCTGCACCTCCCTGAATCCTTGGGGTAGGGCAGTTCTGAGCCGAAGTGCAACCTAAGGAAAGAAAGCAAAGTTTCCACTCTGGGAATCAGGGACTCAAGTAAGTCTGCCAACTGACTGCCCTCCTTTATAACTAGTTGAAAAAATGTGGCCAGGCTGATGCTACCCTCTTACATCGAAATGTTTCTCTTCAGAATAGGAGATTTTGCTACCAAACGCCAGCAGCTCGTCTCCCTCAGAGTGCTGTTCCTGTGTAGACTAAGGAAAGACACCATGGTCCCCAGCTTAGAACGGTCTTTGCCCACATGATGTCATCCATGAGAGAACCAGAAGGGCTGATCTCAACTAATCGGGCTGCACATCCCTGAATCCTTGGGGTAGGCACTCCTGAGCCAATGTGCCACCTAAGGAATGAAAGCAAATTTACAGCCTGGGAAGCAGGGTCTCAAGTAAGTTTGCTAAATGCCTGCCCGCCTTTATAGCCAGTTGAGAAAATGTGGCAAGGCTGATGCAACCCGCTTACAACGAAATGTTTCTCTTCAGAATAGGAGATTGTGCTACCAAACGCCAGCAGCTCGTCTCCCTCAGAATGCTGTTTCTCTGTAGACTAGGGAAAGACACCTTGGTCCCCAGCTCAGAACGGCTCCTTGCCCAGATTTTTTCATCCATGAGAGAACCAGAAGGGCTGATCTCAACTAATCGGGCTGCATATCCAAGAATCCTTGGGGTAGGGCAGTTCTGAGTCAAAGTGCCACCTAAGGAAGGAAAGCAGTTTCCTTGCAACAGGAAAGCACACCAAGGCCTGGAGTTTTCTCTATGAAACTGGAGTGGGCTTGAAGGTTGATGCCTACTGACTGCCCTCTTTATATGCAGTTGAGAAAATGGGACAAGGGTGATGCAACCCGCTTACAACGAAATGTTTCTCTTCAGAATAGGAGATTTCGCTAACAAACGACAGCAGCTCGTCTCCGTCAGAATGCGGTTTCTGTGTTGACTAGGGAAAGACACGATGGGCCCTAGCTTAGAACGGCTCTTTGCCCAGTTGGTTTCATCCATGAAAGAGCCAGAAGGACTGATCTCAACTAATCGGGCTGCAAATCCCCGAATACTTGGGGTAGTGCAGTCCTGATCCAATGTGCCACCTAAAGAATGAAAGCAAAGTTTCCAGCCTGGGAAGCAGGGTCTCAAGTAAGTCTGCTAAATGACTGCCCTCCTTTATAGCCATTTGAGAAAAGGTGGCAAGGCTGATGCAACCCGCTTACAACGAAATATTTCTCTTCAGAATAGGAGATTGTGCTACCAAACGCCAGCAGCTCCTCTCCCTCAGAATGCTGTTTCTGTGTAGACTAGGGAAAGACACCATGGTCCCCAGCTTAGAACGGCTCTTTGCCCAGATGGTTTCATCCATGAGAGAACCAGAAGGGCTGATCTCAGCTACTCGGGCTGTACATCCCTGAATCCTTGGGGTAGGGCAGTTCTGAGCCAAAGTGCCACCTAAGGAATGAAAGCAGTTTCCTTGCCACAGGAAAGCACACTGAGGCCTCGAGTTTTCTCTATGAAATTGGAGTGGGCTTGAAGGGTGACGCCTACTGACAGCCCTCCTTTATATCCAGTTGAGAAAATGTGGCAAGGCTGATGCAACCCGCTTACAACGAAATGTTTCTCTTCAGAATAGGAGATTTTGCAATCACACGACAGCAGCTTGCCTCCCTCAGAGTGCTGTTTCTGTGTAGACTAGGGAAAGGCACGATGGTCCCCAGCCTAGAACGGCTCTTTGCCCAGTTGGTTTCATCCATGAAAGAGCCAGGGCTGATCTCAGCTAATCGGGCTGCACATCCCAGAATCCTTGGGGAAGGGCAGTTCTGACCCAAAGTGCCACCTAAGGAATGAAAGCAGTTTCCTTACCACAGGAAAGCACACCAAGGCCTGGAGTTTTCTCTATGAAACTGGAGTGGGCTCGAAGGGTGAGGCCTACTGACTGCCCTCCTTTATATCCAGTTGAGAAAATGGGACAAGGCTGATGCAACCCGCTTACAATGAAATGTTTCTCTTCAGAATAGGAGATTTTGCTACTAAACGCCAGCAGCTCATCTCACTCAGACTGCTGTTTCTCTGTAGACTAGGGAAAGACAGCATGGTCCCCAGCTTAGAATGGCTCTTTGCCCAGTTGGTTTCATCCATGAAAGAGCCAGAAGGGCTGATCACAACTAATTGGGTTGCACATACCTGAATCCTTCTGGGAGGTCTGTTCTGAACCACAGGGCCAACTAAGGAATGAAAGCAAATTTCCTGCCACAGGAAAGCACACCGAGGCCTGGAGTTTTCTCTATGAAATTGGAGTGGGCTTCAAGGGTGAGGCCTACTGACTGCCCTCCTTTATATCCAGGTGAGGAAATGTGGGAAGGCTGAAGCAACCCGCTTACAACGAAATCTTTCTCTTCAGAATAGGAGGTTGTGCTACCAAACGCCAGCACCTCGTCTCCCTCAGAGTGCTGTTTCTGGGTAGACTAGGGAAAGACACGATGGTCCCCAGCTTAGAACGGCTCTTTGTCCACTTGGTTTCATCCATGAAAGAGCCATAATGGCTGATCTCAACTAATCGGGCTGCACATCCCTGAATCCTTGGGGTAGGGCAGTTCTGAGCCGAAGTGCAACCTAAGGAAAGAAAGCAAAGTTTCCACTCTGGGAATCAGGGACTCAAGTAAGTCTGCCAACTGACTGCCCTCCTTTATAACTAGTTGAAAAAATGTGGCCAGGCTGATGCTACCCGCTTACATCGAAATGTTTCTCTTCAGAATAGGAGATTTTGCTACCAAACGCCAGCAGCTCGTCTCCCTCAGAGTGCTGTTCCTGTGTAGACTAAGGAAAGACACCATGGTCCCCAGCTTAGAACGGCTCTTTGCCCACATGATGTCATCCATGAGAGAACCAGAAGGGCTGATCTCAACTAATCGGGCTGCACATCCCTGAATCCTTGGGGTAGGCACTCCTGAGCCAATGTGCCACCTAAGGAATGAAAGCAAATTTACAGCCTGGGAAGCAGGGTCTCAAGTAAGTCTGCTAAATGCCTGCCCGCCTTTATAGCCAGTTGAGAAAATGTGGCCAGGCTGATGCAACCCGCTTACAACGAAATGTTTCTCTTTAGAATAGGAGATTGTGCTACCAAACGCCAGCAGCTCGTCTCCCTCAGAATGCTGTTTCTCTGTAGACTAGGGAAAGACACCTTGGTCCCCAGCTCAGAACGGCTCCTTGCCCAGATTTTTTCATCCATGAGAGAACCAGAAGGGCTGATCTCAACTAATCGGGCTGCATATCCAAGAATCCTTGGGGTAGGGCAGTTCTGAGTCAAAGTGCCACCTAAGGAAGGAAAGCAGTTTCCTTGCAACAGGAAAGCACACCAAGGCCTGGAGTTTTCTCTATGAAACTGGAGTGGGCTTGAAGGTTGATGCCTACTCACTGCCCTCTTTATATGCAGTTGAGAAAATGGGACAAGGGTGATGCAACCCGCTTACAACGAAATGTTTCTCTTCAGAATAGGAGATTTCGCTATCAAACGACAGCAGCTCGTCTCCGTCAGAATGCGGTTTCTGTGTTGACTAGGGAAAGACACGATGGGCCCTAGTTTAGAACGGCTCTTTGCCCAGTTGGTTTCATCCATGAAAGAGCCAGAAGGACTGATCTCAACTAATCGGGCTGCAAATCCCCGAATACTTGGGGTAGTGCATTCTTGATCCAATGTGCCACCTAAAGAATGAAAGCAAAGTTTCCAGCCTGGGAAGCAGGGTCTCAAGTAAGTCTGCTAAATGACTGACCTCCTTTATAGCCATTTGAGAAAAGGTGGCAAGGCTGATGCAACCCGCTTACAACGAAATATTTCTCTTCAGAATAGGAGATTGTGCTACCAAACGCCAGCAGCTCCTCTCCCTCAGAATGCTGTTTCTGTGTAGACTAGGGAAAGACACCATGGTCCCCAGCTTAGAACGGCTCTTTGCCCAGATGGTTTCATCCATGAGAGAACCAGAAGGGCTGATCTCAACTACTCGGGCTGTACATCCCTGAATCCTTGGGGTAGGGCAGTTCTGAGCCAAAGTGCCACCTAAGGAATGAAAGCAGTTTCCTTGCCACAGGAAAGCACACTGAGGCCTGGAGTTTTCTCTATGAAATTGGAGTGGGCTTGAAGGGTGACGCCTACTGACAGCCCTCCTTTATATCCAGTTGAGAAAATGTGGCAAGGCTGATGCAACCCGCTTACAACGAAATGTTTCTCTTCAGAATAGGAGATTTTGCAATCACACGACAGCAGCTTGCCTCCATCAGAGTGCTGTTTCTGTGTAGACTAGGGAAAGGCACGATGGTCCCCAGCCTAGAACGGCTCTTTGCCCAGTTGGTTTCATCCATGAAAGAGCCAGGGCTGATCTCAGCTAATCGGGCTGCACATCCCAGAATCCTTGGGGAAGGGCAGTTCTGACCCAAAGTGCCACCTAAGGAATGAAAGCAGTTTCCTTACCACAGGAAAGCACACCAAGGCCTGGAGTTTTCTCTATGAAACTGGAGTGGGCTCGAAGGGTGAGGCCTACTGACTGCCCTCCTTTATATCCAGTTGAGAAAATGGGACAAGGCTGATGCAACCCGCTTACAATGAAATGTTTCTCTTCAGAATAGGAGATTTTGCTACTAAACGCCAGCAGCTCGTCTCACTCAGACTGCTGTTTCTCTGTAGACTAGGGAAAGACAGCATGGTCCCCAGCTTAGAATGGCTCTTTGCCCAGTTGGTTTCATCCATGAAAGAGCCAGAAGGGCTGATCACAACTAATTGGGTTGCACATACCTGAATCCTTCTGGGAGGTCTGTTCTGAACCACAGGGCCAACTAAGGAATGAAAGCAAATTTCCTGCCACAGGAAAGCACACCGAGGCCTGGAGTTTTCTCTATGAAATTGGAGTGGGCTTCAAGGGTGAGGCCTACTGACTGCCCTCCTTTATATCCAGGTGAGGAAATGTGGGAAGGCTGAAGCAACCCGCTTACAACGAAATCTTTCTCTTCAGAATAGGAGGTTGTGCTACCAAACGCCAGCACCTCGTCTCCCTCAGAGTGCTGTTTCTGGGTAGACTAGGGAAAGACACGATGGTCCCCAGCTTAGAACGGCTCTTTGTCCACTTGGTTTCATCCATGAAAGAGCCATAATGGCTGATCTCAACTAATCGGGCTGCACATCCCTGAATCCTTGGGGTAGGGCAGTTCTGAGCCGAAGTGCAACCTAAGGAAAGAAAGCAAAGTTTCCACTCTGGGAATCAGGGACTCAAGTAAGTCTGCCAACTGACTGCCCTCCTTTATAACTAGTTGAAAAAATGTGGCCAGGCTGATGCTACCCGCTTACATCGAAATGTTTCTCTTCAGAATAGGAGATTTTGCTACCAAACGCCAGCAGCTCGTCTCCCTCAGAGTGCTGTTCCTGTGTAGACTAAGGAAAGACACCATGGTCCCCAGCTTAGAACGGCTCTTTGCCCACATGATGTCATCCATGAGAGAACCAGAAGGGCTGATCTCAACTAATCGGGCTGCACATCCCTGAATCCTTGGGGTAGGCACTCCTGAGCCAATGTGCCACCTAAGGAATGAAAGCAAATTTACAGCCTGGGAAGCAGGGTCTCAAGTAAGTCTGCTAAATGCCTGCCCGCCTTTATAGCCAGTTGAGAAAATGTGGCAAGGCTGATGCAACCCGCTTACAACGAAATGTTTCTCTTCAGAATAGGAGATTGTGCTACCAAACGCCAGCAGCTCGTCTCCCTCAGAATGCTGTTTCTCTGTAGACTAGGGAAAGACACCTTGGTCCCCAGCTCAGAACGGCTCCTTGCCCAGATTTTTTCATCCATGAGAGAACCAGAAGGGCTGATCTCAACTAACCGGGCTGCATATCCAAGAATCCTTGGGGTAGGGCAGTTCTGAGTCAAAGTGCCACCTAAGGAAGGAAAGCAGTTTCCTTGCAACAGGAAAGCACACCAAGGCCTGGAGTTTTCTCTATGAAACTGGAGTGGGCTTGAAGGTTGATGCCTACTGACTGCCCTCTTTATATGCAGTTGAGAAAATGGGACAAGGGTGATGCAACCCGCTTACAACGAAATGTTTCTCTTCAGAATAGGAGATTTCGCTATCAAACGACAGCAGCTCGTCTCCGTCAGAATGCGGTTTCTGTGTTGACTAGGGAAAGACACGATGGGCCCTAGCTTAGAACGGCTCTTTGCCCAGTTGGTTTCATCCATGAAAGAGCCAGAAGGACTGATCTCAACTAATCGGGCTGCAAATCCCCGAATACTTGGGGTAGTGCAGTCCTGATCCAATGTGCCACCTAAAGAATGAAAGTAAAGTTTCCAGCCTGGGAAGCAGGGTCTCAAGTAAGTCTGCTAAATGACTGCCCTCCTTTATAGCCATTTGAGAAAAGGTGGCAAGGCTGATGCAACCCGCTTACAACGAAATATTTCTCTTCAGAATAGGAGATTGTGCTACCAAACGGCAGCAGCTCCTCTCCCTCAGAATGCTGTTTCTGTGTAGACTAGGGAAAGACACCATGGTCCCCAGCTTAGAACGGCTCTTTGCCCAGATGGTTTCATCCATGAGAGAACCAGAAGGGCTGATCTCAACTACTCGGGCTGTACATCCCTGAATCCTTGGGGTAGGGCAGTTCTGAGCCAAAGTGCCACCTAAGGAATGAAAGCAGTTTCCTTGCCACAGGAAAGCACACTGAGGCCTGGAGTTTTCTCTATGAAATTGGAGTGGGCTTGAAGGGTGACGCCTACTGACAGCCCTCCTTTATATCCAGTTGAGAAAATGTGGCAAGGCTGATGCAACCCGCTTACAACGAAATGTTTCTCTTCAGAATAGGAGATTTTGCAATCACACGACAGCAGCTTGCCTCCCTCAGAGTGCTGTTTCTGTGTAGACTAGGGAAAGGCACGATGGTCCCCAGCCTAGAACGGCTCTTTGCCCAGTTGGTTTCATCCATGAAAGAGCCAGGGCTGATCTCAGCTAATCGGGCTGCACATCCCAGAATCCTTGGGGAAGGGCAGTTCTGACCCAAAGTGCCACCTAAGGAATGAAAGCAGTTTCCTTACCACAGGAAAGCACACCAAGGCCTGGAGTTTTCTCTATGAAACTGGAGTGGGCTCGAAGGGTGAGGCCTACTGACTGCCCTCCTTTATATCCAGTTGAGAAAATGGGACAAGGCTGATGCAACCCGCTTACAATGAAATGTTTCTCTTCAGAATAGGAGATTTTGCTACTAAACGCCAGCAGCTCGTCTCACTCAGACTGCTGTTTCTCTGTAGACTAGGGAAAGACAGCATGGTCCCCAGCTTAGAATGGCTCTTTGCCCAGTTGGTTTCATCCATGAAAGAGCCAGAAGGGCTGATCACAACTAATTGGGTTGCACATACCTGAATCCTTCTGGGAGGTCTGTTCTGAACCACAGGGCCAACTAAGGAATGAAAGCAAATTTCCTGCCACAGGAAAGCACACCGAGGCCTGGAGTTTTCTCTATGAAATTGGAGTGGGCTTCAAGGGTGAGGCCTACTGACTGCCCTCCTTTATATCCAGGTGAGGAAATGTGGGAAGGCTGAAGCAACCCGCTTACAACGAAATCTTTCTCTTCAGAATAGGAGGTTGTGCTACCAAACGCCAGCACCTCGTCTCCCTCAGAGTGCTGTTTCTGGGTAGACTAGGGAAAGACACGATGGTCCCCAGCTTAGAACGGCTCTTTGTCCACTTGGTTTCATCCATGAAAGAGCCATAATGGCTGATCTCAACTAATCGGGCTGCACATCCCTGAATCCTTGGGGTAGGGCAGTTCTGAGCCGAAGTGCAACCTAAGGAAAGAAAGCAAAGTTTCCACTCTGGGAATCAGGGACTCAAGTAAGTCTGCCAACTGACTGCCCTCCTTTATAACTAGTTGAAAAAATGTGGCCAGGCTGATGCTACCCGCTTACATCGAAATGTTTCTCTTCAGAATAGGAGATTTTGCTACCAAACGCCAGCAGCTCGTCTCCCTCAGAGTGCTGTTCCTGTGTAGACTAAGGAAAGACACCATGGTCCCCAGCTTAGAACGGCTCTTTGCCCACATGATGTCATCCATGAGAGAACCAGAAGGGCTGATCTCAACTAATCGGGCTGCACATCCCTGAATCCTTGGGGTAGGCACTCCTGAGCCAATGTGCCACCTAAGGAATGAAAGCAAATTTACAGCCTGGGAAGCAGGGTCTCAAGTAAGTCTGCTAAATGCCTGCCCGCCTTTATAGCCAGTTGAGAAAATGTGGCAAGGCTGATGCAACCCGCTTACAACGAAATGTTTCTCTTCAGAATAGGAGATTGTGCTACCAAACGCCAGCAGCTCGTCTCCCTCAGAATGCTGTTTCTCTGTAGACTAGGGAAAGACACCTTGGTCCCCAGCTCAGAACGGCTCCTTGCCCAGATTTTTTCATCCATGAGAGAACCAGAAGGGCTGATCTCAACTAATCGGGCTGCATATCCAAGAATCCTTGGGGTAGGGCAGTTCTGAGTCAAAGTGCCACCTAAGGAAGGAAAGCAGTTTCCTTGCAACAGGAAAGCACACCAAGGCCTGGAGTTTTCTCTATGAAACTGGAGTGGGCTTGAAGGTTGATGCCTACTGACTGCCCTCTTTATATGCAGTTGAGAAAATGGGACAAGGGTGATGCAACCCGCTTACAACGAAATGTTTCTCTTCAGAATAGGAGATTTCGCTATCAAACGACAGCAGCTCGTCTCCGTCAGAATGCGGTTTCTGTGTTGACTAGGGAAAGACACGATGGGCCCTAGTTTAGAACGGCTCTTTGCCCAGTTGGTTTCATCCATGAAAGAGCCAGAAGGACTGATCTCAACTAATCGGGCTGCAAATCCCCGAATACTTGGGGTAGTGCATTCTTGATCCAATGTGCCACCTAAAGAATGAAAGCAAAGTTTCCAGCCTGGGAAGCAGGGTCTCAAGTAAGTCTGCTAAATGACTGACCTCCTTTATAGCCATTTGAGAAAAGGTGGCAAGGCTGATGCAACCCGCTTACAACGAAATATTTCTCTTCAGAATAGGAGATTGTGCTACCAAACGCCAGCAGCTCCTCTCCCTCAGAATGCTGTTTCTGTGTAGACTAGGGAAAGACACCATGGTCCCCAGCTTAGAACGGCTCTTTGCCCAGATGGTTTCATCCATGAGAGAACCAGAAGGGCTGATCTCAACTACTCGGGCTGTACATCCCTGAATCCTTGGGGTAGGGCAGTTCTGAGCCAAAGTGCCACCTAAGGAATGAAAGCAGTTTCCTTGCCACAGGAAAGCACACTGAGGCCTGGAGTTTTCTCTATGAAATTGGAGTGGGCTTGAAGGGTGACGCCTACTGACAGCCCTCCTTTATATCCAGTTGAGAAAATGTGGCAAGGCTGATGCAACCCGCTTACAACGAAATGTTTCTCTTCAGAATAGGAGATTTTGCAATCACACGACAGCAGCTTGCCTCCCTCAGAGTGCTGTTTCTGTGTAGACTAGGGAAAGGCACGATGGTCCCCAGCCTAGAACGGCTCTTTGCCCAGTTGGTTTCATCCATGAAAGAGCCAGGGCTGATCTCAGCTAATCGGGCTGCACATCCCAGAATCCTTGGGGAAGGGCAGTTCTGACCCAAAGTGCCACCTAAGGAATGAAAGCAGTTTCCTTACCACAGGAAAGCACACCAAGGCCTGGAGTTTTCTCTATGAAACTGGAGTGGGCTCGAAGGGTGAGGCCTACTGACTGCCCTCCTTTATATCCAGTTGAGAAAATGGGACAAGGCTGATGCAACCCGCTTACAATGAAATGTTTCTCTTCAGAATAGGAGATTTTGCTACTAAACGCCAGCAGCTCGTCTCACTCAGACTGCTGTTTCTCTGTAGACTAGGGAAAGACAGCATGGTCCCCAGCTTAGAATGGCTCTTTGCCCAGTTGGTTTCATCCATGAAAGAGCCAGAAGGGCTGATCACAACTAATTGGGTTGCACATACCTGAATCCTTCTGGGAGGTCTGTTCTGAACCACAGGGCCAACTAAGGAATGAAAGCAAATTTCCTGCCACAGGAAAGCACACCGAGGCCTGGAGTTTTCTCTATGAAATTGGAGTGGGCTTCAAGGGTGAGGCCTACTGACTGCCCTCCTTTATATCCAGGTGAGGAAATGTGGGAAGGCTGAAGCAACCCGCTTACAACGAAATCTTTCTCTTCAGAATAGGAGGTTGTGCTACCAAACGCCAGCACCTCGTCTCCCTCAGAGTGCTGTTTCTGGGTAGACTAGGGAAAGACACGATGGTCCCCAGCTTAGAACGGCTCTTTGTCCACTTGGTTTCATCCATGAAAGAGCCATAATGGCTGATCTCAACTAATCGGGCTGCACATCCCTGAATCCTTGGGGTAGGGCAGTTCTGAGCCGAAGTGCAACCTAAGGAAAGAAAGCAAAGTTTCCACTCTGGGAATCAGGGACTCAAGTAAGTCTGCCAACTGACTGCCCTCCTTTATAACTAGTTGAAAAAATGTGGCCAGGCTGATGCTACCCGCTTACATCGAAATGTTTCTCTTCAGAATAGGAGATTTTGCTACCAAACGCCAGCAGCTCGTCTCCCTCAGAGTGCTGTTCCTGTGTAGACTAAGGAAAGACACCATGGTCCCCAGCTTAGAACGGCTCTTTGCCCACATGATGTCATCCATGAGAGAACCAGAAGGGCTGATCTCAACTAATCGGGCTGCACATCCCTGAATCCTTGGGGTAGGCACTCCTGAGCCAATGTGCCACCTAAGGAATGAAAGCAAATTTACAGCCTGGGAAGCAGGGTCTCAAGTAAGTTTGCTAAATGCCTGCCCGCCTTTATAGCCAGTTGAGAAAATGTGGCAAGGTTGATGAAACCCGCTTACAACGAAATGTTTCTCTTCAGAATAGGAGATTTTGCTACCAAACGCTTGCAGCTAGTCTCCCTCAGCGTGCTGTTTCTGTGTAGACTAGGGAAAGACACCATGGTTCCCAGCTTAGAACAGCTCTTTTCCCAGTTGATTTCATCCATGAAAGAGCCAGGGCTGATCTCAACTAAGCAGGCTGCACATCCCTGAATCCTTGGGGTAGGGCAGTTCTGAGCCAAAGTGCCACCTAAGGAATGAAAGCAGTTTCCTTACCACAGGAAAGCACACCAAGGCCTGGAGTTTTCTCTATGAAACTGGAGTGGCCTCGAAGGGTGAGGCCTACTGACTGCCCTCTTTATATCCAGTTGAGAAAATGGGACAAGGCTGATGCAACCCGCTTACAACGAAATCTTTCTCTTCAGAATAGGAGATTTCGCTACCAAACGCCAGCAGCTCGTTTCCCTCAGAGTGCTATTTCTGTGTAGACTAGGGAAAGACACGATGGTCCCCAGCTTAGAACGGCTCTTTGTCCACTTGGTTTCATCCATGAAAGAGCCATAATGGCTGATCTCAACTAATCGGGCTGCACCTCCCTGAATCCTTGGGGTAGGGCAGTTCTGAGCCGAAGTGCAACCTAAGGAAAGAAAGCAAAGTTTCCACTCTGGGAATCAGGGACTCAAGTAAGTCTGCCAACTGACTGCCCTCCTTTATAACTAGTTGAAAAAATGTGGCCAGGCTGATGCTACCCGCTTACATCGAAATGTTTCTCTTCAGAATAGGAGATTTTGCTACCAAACGCCAGCAGCTCGTCTCCCTCAGAGTGCTGTTCCTGTGTAGACTAAGGAAAGACACCATGGTCCCCAGCTTAGAACGGCTCTTTGCCCACATGATGTCATCCATGAGAGAACCAGAAGGGCTGATCTCAACTAATCGGGCTGCACATCCCTGAATCCTTGGGGTAGGCACTCCTGAGCCAATGTGCCACCTAAGGAATGAAAGCAAATTTACAGCCTGGGAAGCAGGGTCTCAAGTAAGTTTGCTAAATGCCTGCCCGCCTTTATAGCCAGTTGAGAAAATGTGGCAAGGCTGATGCAACCCGCTTACAACGAAATGTTTCTCTTCAGAATAGGAGATTGTGCTACCAAACGCCAGCAGCTCGTCTCCCTCAGAATGCTGTTTCTCTGTAGACTAGGGAAAGACACCTTGGTCCCCAGCTCAGAACGGCTCCTTGCCCAGATTTTTTCATCCATGAGAGAACCAGAAGGGCTGATCTCAACTAACCGGGCTGCATATCCAAGAATCCTTGGGGTAGGGCAGTTCTGAGTCAAAGTGCCACCTAAGGAAGGAAAGCAGTTTCCTTGCAACAGGAAAGCACACCAAGGCCTGGAGTTTTCTCTATGAAACTGGAGTGGGCTTGAAGGTTGATGCCTACTGACTGCCCTCTTTATATGCAGTTGAGAAAATGGGACAAGGGTGATGCAACCCGCTTACAACGAAATGTTTCTCTTCAGAATAGGAGATTTCGCTATCAAACGACAGCAGCTCGTCTCCGTCAGAATGCGGTTTCTGTGTTGACTAGGGAAAGACACGATGGGCCCTAGCTTAGAACGGCTCTTTGCCCAGTTGGTTTCATCCATGAAAGAGCCAGAAGGACTGATCTCAACTAATCGGGCTGCAAATCCCCGAATACTTGGGGTAGTGCAGTCCTGATCCAATGTGCCACCTAAAGAATGAAAGCAAAGTTTCCAGCCTGGGAAGCAGGGTCTCAAGTAAGTCTGCTAAATGACTGCCCTCCTTTATAGCCATTTGAGAAAAGGTGGCAAGGCTGATGCAACCCGCTTACAACGAAATATTTCTCTTCAGAATAGGAGATTGTGCTACCAAACGCCAGCAGCTCCTCTCCCTCAGAATGCTGTTTCTGTGTAGACTAGGGAAAGACACCATGGTCCCCAGCTTAGAACGGCTCTTTGCCCAGATGGTTTCATCCATGAGAGAACCAGAAGGGCTGATCTCAACTACTCGGGCTGTACATCCCTGAATCCTTGGGGTAGGGCAGTTCTGAGCCAAAGTGCCACCTAAGGAATGAAAGCAGTTTCCTTGCCACAGGAAAGCACACTGAGGCCTGGAGTTTTCTCTATGAAATTGGAGTGGGCTTGAAGGGTGACGCCTACTGACAGCCCTCCTTTATATCCAGTTGAGAAAATGTGGCAAGGCTGATGCAACCCGCTTACAACGAAATGTTTCTCTTCAGAATAGGAGATTTTGCAATCACACGACAGCAGCTTGCCTCCCTCAGAGTGCTGTTTCTGTGTAGACTAGGGAAAGGCACGATGGTCCCCAGCCTAGAACGGCTCTTTGCCCAGTTGGTTTCATCCATGAAAGAGCCAGGGCTGATCTCAGCTAATCGGGCTGCACATCCCAGAATCCTTGGGGAAGGGCAGTTCTGACCCAAAGTGCCACCTAAGGAATGAAAGCAGTTTCCTTACCACAGGAAAGCACACCAAGGCCTGGAGTTTTCTCTATGAAACTGGAGTGGGCTCGAAGGGTGAGGCCTACTGACTGCCCTCCTTTATATCCAGTTGAGAAAATGGGACAAGGCTGATGCAACCCGCTTACAATGAAATGTTTCTCTTCAGAATAGGAGATTTTGCTACTAAACGCCAGCAGCTCGTCTCACTCAGACTGCTGTTTCTCTGTAGACTAGGGAAAGACAGCATGGTCCCCAGCTTAGAATGGCTCTTTGCCCAGTTGGTTTCATCCATGAAAGAGCCAGAAGGGCTGATCACAACTAATTGGGTTGCACATACCTGAATCCTTCTGGGAGGTCTGTTCTGAACCACAGGGCCAACTAAGGAATGAAAGCAAATTTCCTGCCACAGGAAAGCACACCGAGGCCTGGAGTTTTCTCTATGAAATTGGAGTGGGCTTCAAGGGTGAGGCCTACTGACTGCCCTCCTTTATATCCAGGTGAGGAAATGTGGGAAGGCTGAAGCAACCCGCTTACAACGAAATCTTTCTCTTCAGAATAGGAGGTTGTGCTACCAAACGCCAGCACCTCATCTCCCTCAGAGTGCTGTTTCTGGGTAGACTAGGGAAAGACACGATGGTCCCCAGCTTAGAACGGCTCTTTGTCCACTTGGTTTCATCCATGAAAGAGCCATAATGGCTGATCTCAACTAATCGGGCTGCACATCCCTGAATCCTTGGGGTAGGGCAGTTCTGAGCCAAAGTGCAACCTAAGGAAAGAAAGCAAAGTTTCCACTCTGGGAATCAGGGACTCAAGTAAGTCTGCCAACTGACTGCCCTCCTTTATAACTAGTTGAAAAAATGTGGCCAGGCTGATGCTACCCGCTTACATCGAAATGTTTCTCTTCAGAATAGGAGATTTTGCTACCAAACGCCAGCAGCTCGTCTCCCTCAGAGTGCTGTTCCTGTGTAGACTAAGGAAAGACACCATGGTCCCCAGCTTAGAACGGCTCTTTGCCCACATGATGTCATCCATGAGAGAACCAGAAGGGCTGATCTCAACTAATCGGGCTGCACATCCCTGAATCCTTGGGGTAGGCACTCCTGAGCCAATGTGCCACCTAAGGAATGAAAGCAAATTTACAGCCTGGGAAGCAGGGTCTCAAGTAAGTCTGCGAAATGCCTGCCCGCCTTTATAGCCAGTTGAGAAAATGTGGCAAGGCTGATGCAACCCGCTTACAACGAAATGTTTCTCTTCAGAATAGGAGATTGTGCTACCAAACGCCAGCAGCTCGTCTCCCTCAGAATGCTGTTTCTCTGTAGACTAGGGAAAGACACCTTGGTCCCCAGCTCAGAACGGCTCCTTGCCCAGATTTTTTCATCCATGAGAGAACCAGAAGGGCTGATCTCAACTAATCGGGCTGCATATCCAAGAATCCTTGGGGTAGGGCAGTTCTGAGTCAAAGTGCCACCTAAGGAAGGAAAGCAGTTTCCTTGCAACAGGAAAGCACACCAAGGCCTGGAGTTTTCTCTATGAAACTGGAGTGGGCTTGAAGGTTGATGCCTACTGACTGCCCTCTTTATATGCAGTTGAGAAAATGGGACAAGGGTGATGCAACCCGCTTACAACGAAATGTTTCCCTTCAGAATAGGAGATTTCGCTATCAAACGACAGCAGCTCGTCTCCGTCAGAATGCGGTTTCTGTGTTGACTAGGGAAAGACACGATGGGCCCTAGTTTAGAACGGCTCTTTGCCCAGTTGGTTTCATCCATGAAAGAGCCAGAAGGACTGATCTCAACTAATCGGGCTGCAAATCCCCGAATACTTGGGGTAGTGCATTCTTGATCCAATGTGCCACCTAAAGAATGAAAGCAAAGTTTCCAGCCTGGGAAGCAGGGTCTCAAGTAAGTCTGCTAAATGACTGCCCTCCTTTATAGCCATTTGAGAAAAGGTGGCAAGGCTGATGCAACCCGCTTACAACGAAATATTTCTCTTCAGAATAGGAGATTGTGCTACCAAACGCCAGCAGCTCCTCTCCCTCAGAATGCTGTTTCTGTGTAGACTAGGGAAAGACACCATGGTCCCCAGCTTAGAACGGCTCTTTGCCCAGATGGTTTCATCCATGAGAGAACCAGAAGGGCTGATCTCAACTACTCGGGCTGTACATCCCTGAATCCTTGGGGTAGGGCAGTTCTGAGCCAAAGTGCCACCTAAGGAATGAAAGCAGTTTCCTTGCCACAGGAAAGCACACTGAGGCCTCGAGTTTTCTCTATGAAATTGGAGTGGGCTTGAAGGGTGACGCCTACTGACAGCCCTCCTTTATATCCAGTTGAGAAAATGTGGCAAGGCTGATGCAACCCGCTTACAACGAAATGTTTCTCTTCAGAATAGGAGATTTTGCAATCACACGACAGCAGCTTGCCTCCCTCAGAGTGCTGTTTCTGTGTAGACTAGGGAAAGGCACGATGGTCCCCAGCCTAGAACGGCTCTTTGCCCAGTTGGTTTCATCCATGAAAGAGCCAGGGCTGATCTCAGCTAATCGGGCTGCACATCCCAGAATCCTTGGGGAAGGGCAGTTCTGACCCAAAGTGCCACCTAAGGAATGAAAGCAGTTTCCTTACCACAGGAAAGCACACCAAGGCCTGGAGTTTTCTCTATGAAACTGGAGTGGGCTCGAAGGGTGAGGCCTACTGACTGCCCTCCTTTATATCCAATTGAGAAAATGGGACAAGGCTGATGCAACCCGCTTACAATGAAATGTTTCTCTTCAGAATAGGAGATTTTGCTACTAAACGCCAGCAGCTCGTCTCACTCAGACTGCTGTTTCTCTGTAGACTAGGGAAAGACAGCATGGTCCCCAGCTTAGAATGGCTCTTTGCCCAGTTGGTTTCATCCATGAAAGAGCCAGAAGGGCTGATCACAACTAATTGGGTTGCACATACCTGAATCCTTCTGGGAGGTCTGTTCTGAACCACAGGGCCAACTAAGGAATGAAAGCAAATTTCCTGCCACAGGAAAGCACACCGAGGCCTGGAGTTTTCTCTATGAAATTGGAGTGGGCTTCAAGGGTGAGGCCTACTGACTGCCCTCCTTTATATCCAGGTGAGGAAATGTG
Organism: Balaenoptera physalus; assembly: GCF_965194825.1. Taxonomy (NCBI): domain Eukaryota; kingdom Metazoa; phylum Chordata; class Mammalia; order Artiodactyla; family Balaenopteridae; genus Balaenoptera; species Balaenoptera physalus. Next base: position 73,706 of record NW_028125275.1, read on the forward strand.
GGAAGGCTGAAGCAACCCGCTTACAACGAAATCTTTCTCTTCAGAATAAGAGGTTGTGCTACCAAACGCCAGCACCTCGTCTCCCTCAGAGTGCTGTTTCTGGGTAGACTAGGGAAAGACACGATGGTCCCCAGCTTAGAACGGCTCTTTGTCCACTTGGTTTCATCCATGAAAGAGCCATAATGGCTGATCTCAACTAATCGGGCTGCACATCCCTGAATCCTTGGGGTAGGGCAGTTCTGAGCCGAAGTGCAACCTAAGGAAAGAAAGCAAAGTTTCCACTCTGGGAATCAGGGACTCAAGTAAGTCTGCCAACTGACTGCCCTCCTTTATAACTAGTTGAAAAAATGTGGCCAGGCTGATGCTACCCGCTTACATCGAAATGTTTCTCTTCAGAATAGGAGATTTTGCTACCAAACGCCAGCAGCTCGTCTCCCTCAGAGTGCTGTTCCTGTGTAGACTAAGGAAAGACACCATGGTCCCCAGCTTAGAACGGCTCTTTGCCCACATGATGTCATCCATGAGAGAACCAGAAGGGCTGATCTCAACTAATCGGGCTGCACATCCCTGAATCCTTGGGGTAGGCACTCCTGAGCCAATGTGCCACCTAAGGAATGAAAGCAAATTTACAGCCTGGGAAGCAGGGTCTCAAGTAAGTTTGCTAAATGCCTGCCCGCCTTTATAGCCAGTTGAGAAAATGTGGCAAGGCTGATGCAACCCGCTTAAAACGAAATGTTTCTCTTCAGAATAGGAGATTGTGCTACCAAACGCCAGCAGCTCGTCTCCCTCAGAATGCTGTTTCTCTGTAGACTAGGGAAAGACACCTTGGTCCCCAGCTCAGAACGGCTCCTTGCCCAGATTTTTTCATCCATGAGAGCACCAGAAGGGCTGATCTCAACTAATCGGGCTGCATATCCAAGAATCCTTGGGGTAGGGCAGTTCTGAGTCAAAGTGCCACCTAAGGAAGGAAAGCAGTTTCCTTGCAACAGGAAAGCACACCAAGGCCTGGAGTTTTCTCTATGAAACTGGAGTGGGCTTGAAGGTTGATGCCTACTGACTGCCCTCTTTATATGCAGTTGAGAAAATGGGACAAGTGTGATGCAACCCGCTTACAACGAAATGTTTCTCTTCAGAATAGGAGATTTCGCTATCAAACGACAGCAGCTCGTCTCCGTCAGAATGCGGTTTCTGTGTTGACTAGGGAAAGACACGATGGGCCCTAGCTTAGAACGGCTCTTTGCCCAGTTGGTTTCATCCATGAAAGAGCCAGAAGGATTGATCTCAACTAATCGGGCTGCAAATCCCCGAATACTTGGGGTAGTGCAGTCCTGATCCAATGTGCCACCTAAAGAATGAAAGCAAAGTTTCCAGCCTGGAAAGCTGGGTCTAGAGTAAGTCTGCTAAATGACTGCCCTCCTTTATAGCCAGTTGAAAAAATGTGGCAAGGCTGAGGCAACCCGCATACAACGAAATGTTTCTCTTCAGATTAGGAGATTTTGCTACCAAACTCCTGCAGCTCGTCTCCCTCAGAGTGCTGTTTCTGTGTAGACTAGGGAAAGACACCATGGTTCCAACGTAGAACAGCTCTTTTCCCAGTTGTTTTCTTCCATGAAAGAGCCAGGGCTGATCTCAACTAATCAGGCTGCACATTCCTGAATCCTTGGGGTAGGGCAGTTCTGAGCCAAAGTGCCACCTAAGGAATGAAAGCAGTTTCCTTACCACAGGAAAGCACACCAAGGCCTGGAGTTTTCTCTATGAAAATGGAGTGGGCTCGAAGGGTGAGGCCTACTGACTGCCCTACTTTATATTCAGTTAAGAAAATGGGACAAGGCTGATGCAACCCGCTTACAACAAAATGATTCTCTTCAGAATAGGAGATTTTGCTACCAAACGCCAGCAGCTCGTTTCCCTCAGAGTGGTGTTTCTGTGTAGACTAGGGAAAGACACCATGGTCCCCATCTTAGAACGGCTCTTTGCCCAGATGGTTTCATCCATTAGAGAACCAGAATGTCTGATCTCAAATAATCGGGCTGCACATCCCTGAATCCTTGGGGTAGGCACTCCTGAGCCAATGTGCCACCTAAGAATGAAAGCAAATTTACAGCCTCGGAAGCAGGGTCTCAAGTATGTCTGCTAAATGCCTGCCCTCCTTTATAGCCAGTTGAGAAAATGTGGCAAGGCTGGTGCAACCCGCTTACAACGAAATGTTTCTCTTCAGAATAGGAGATTGTGCTACCAAACGCCAGCAGCTCGTCTCCCTCAGAATGCTGTTTCTCTGTAGACTAGGAAAAGACACCTTGGTCCCCAGCTCAGAACGGCTCCTTGCCCAGATTTTTTCATCCATGAGAGAACCAGAAGGGCTGATCTCAACTAATCGGGCTGCATATCCAAGAATCCTTGGTGTAGGGCAGTTCTGAGTCAAAGTGCCACCTAAGGAAGGAAAGCAGTTTCCTTGCAACAGGAAAGCACACCAAGACCTGGAGTTTTCTCTATGAAACTGAAGTGGGCTTGAAGGTTGATGCCTACTGACTGCCCTCTTTATATCCAGTTGAGAAAATGGGACAAGGCTGATGCAACCCGCTTACAACGAAATGTTTCTCTTCAGAGTAGTAGATTTCGCTACCAAACGCCAGCAGCTCGTTTCCCTCAGAGTGTTATTTCTGTGTAGACTAGGGAAAGACACCATGGTCCCCAGCTTAGAACAGCTCCGTGCCCAAATGGTTTCATCCATGAGAGAACCAGAAGGGCTGATCTCAACTAATCGGGCTGCATATCCAAGAATCCTTGGGGTAGGGCAGTTCTGAGTCAAAGTGCCACCTAAGGAAGGAAAGCAGTTTCCTTGCAACAGGAAAGCACACCAAGGCCTGGAGTTTTCTCTATGAAACTGGAGTGGGCTTGAAGGTTGATGCCTACTGACTGCCCTCTTTATATCCAGTTGAGAAAATAGGACAAGGGTGATGCAACCCGCTTACAACGAAATGTTTCTCTTCAGAATAGGAGATTTCGCTATCAAACGACAGCAGCTCGTCTCCGTCAGAATGCGGTTTCTTTGTTGACTAGGGAAAGACACGATGGGCCCTAGTTTAGAACGGCTCTTTGCCCAGTTGGTTTCATCCATGAAAGAGCCAGAAGGACTGATCTCAACTAATCGGGCTGCAAATCCCCGAATACTTCGGGTAGTGCATTCTTGATCCAATGTGCCACCTAAAGAATGAAAGCAAAGTTTCCAGCCTGGGAAGCAGGGTCTCAAGTAAGTCTGCTAAATGACTGACCTCCTTTATAGCCATTTGAGAAAAGGTGGCAAGGCTGATGCAACCCGCTTACAACGAAATATTTCTCTTCAGAATAGGAGATTGTGCTACCAAACGCCAGCAGCTCCTCTCCCTCAGAATGCTGTTTCTGTGTAGACTAGGGAAAGACACCATGGTCCCCAGCTTAGAACGGCTCTTTGCCCAGATGGTTTCATCCATGAGAGAACCAGAAGGGCTGATCTCAACTACTCGGGCTGTACATCCCTGAATCCTTGGGGTAGGGCAGTTCTGAGCCAAAGTGCCACCTAAGGAATGAAAGCAGTTTCCTTGCCACAGGAAAGCACACTGAGGCCTGGAGTTTTCTCTATGAATTTGGAGTGGGCTTGAAGGGTGACGCCTACTGACAGCCCTCCTTTATATCCAGTTGAGAAAATGTGGCAAGGCTGATGCAACCCGCTTACAACGAAATGTTTCTCTTCAGAATAGGAGATTTTGCAATCACACGACAGCAGCTTGCCTCCATCAGAGTGCTGTTTCTGTGTAGACTAGGGAAAGGCACGATGGTCCCCAGCCTAGAACGGCTCTTTGCCCAGTTGGTTTCATCCATGAAAGAGCCAGGGCTGATCTCAGCTAATCGGGCTGCACATCCCAGAATCCTTGGGGAAGGGCAGTTCTGACCCAAAGTGCCACCTAAGGAATGAAAGCAGTTTCCTTACCACAGGAAAGCACACCAAGGCCTGGAGTTTTCTCTATGAAACTGGAGTGGGCTCGAAGGGTGAGGCCTACTGACTGCCCTCCTTTATATCCAGTTGAGAAAATGGGACAAGGCTGATGCAACCCGCTTACAATGAAATGTTTCTCTTCAGAATAGGAGATTTTGCTACTAAACGCCAGCAGCTCGTCTCACTCAGACTGCTGTTTCTCTGTAGACTAGGGAAAGACAGCATGGTCCCCAGCTTAGAATGGCTCTTTGCCCAGTTGGTTTCATCCATGAAAGAGCCAGAAGGGCTGATCACAACTAATTGGGTTGCACATACCTGAATCCTTCTGGGAGGTCTGTTCTGAACCACAGGGCCAACTAAGGAATGAAAGCAAATTTCCTGCCACAGGAAAGCACACCGAGGCCTGGAGTTTTCTCTATGAAATTGGAGTGGGCTTCAAGGGTGAGGCCTACTGACTGCCCTCCTTTATATCCAGGTGAGGAAATGTGGGAAGGCTGAAGCAACCCGCTTACAACGAAATCTTTCTCTTCAGAATAGGAGGTTGTGCTACCAAACGCCAGCACCTCGTCTCCCTCAGAGTGCTGTTTCTGGGTAGACTAGGGAAAGACACGATGGTCCCCAGCTTAGAACGGCTCTTTGTCCACTTGGTTTCATCCATGAAAGAGCCATAATGGCTGATCTCAACTAATCGGGCTGCACATCCCTGAATCCTTGGGGTAGGGCAGTTCTGAGCCGAAGTGCAACCTAAGGAAAGAAAGCAAAGTTTCCACTCTGGGAATCAGGGACTCAAGTAAGTCTGCCAACTGACTGCCCTCCTTTATAACTAGTTGAAAAAATGTGGCCAGGCTGATGCTACCCGCTTACATCGAAATGTTTCTCTTCAGAATAGGAGATTTTGCTACCAAACGCCAGCAGCTCGTCTCCCTCAGAGTGCTGTTCCTGTGTAGACTAAGGAAAGACACCATGGTCCCCAGCTTAGAACGGCTCTTTGCCCACATGATGTCATCCATGAGAGAACCAGAAGGGCTGATCTCAACTAATCGGGCTGCACATCCCTGAATCCTTGGGGTAGGCACTCCTGAGCCAATGTGCCACCTAAGGAATGAAAGCAAATTTACAGCCTGGGAAGCAGGGTCTCAAGTAAGTTTGCTAAATGCCTGCCCGCCTTTATAGCCAGTTGAGAAAATGTGGCAAGGTTGATGAAACCCGCTTACAACGAAATGTTTCTCTTCAGAATAGGAGATTTTGCTACCAAACGCTTGCAGCTAGTCTCCCTCAGCGTGCTGTTTCTGTGTAGACTAGGGAAAGACACCATGGTTCCCAGCTTAGAACAGCTCTTTTCCCAGTTGATTTCATCCATGAAAGAGCCAGGGCTGATCTCAACTAAGCAGGCTGCACATCCCTGAATCCTTGGGGTAGGGCAGTTCTGAGCCAAAGTGCCACCTAAGGAATGAAAGCAGTTTCCTTAACACAGGAAAGCACACCAAGGCCTGGAGTTTTCTCTATGAAACTGGAGTGGCCTCGAAGGGTGAGGCCTACTGACTGCCCTCTTTATATCCAGTTGAGAAAATGGGACAAGGCTGATGCAACCCGCTTACAACGAAATCTTTCTCTTCAGAATAGGAGATTTCGCTACCAAACGCCAGCAGCTCGTTTCCCTCAGAGTGCTATTTCTGTGTAGACTAGGGAAAGACACGATGGTCCCCAGCTTAGAACGGCTCTTTGTCCACTTGGTTTCATCCATGAAAGAGCCATAATGGCTGATCTCAACTAATCGGGCTGCACCTCCCTGAATCCTTGGGGTAGGGCAGTTCTGAGCTGAAGTGCAACCTAAGGAAAGAAAGCAAAGTTTCCACTCTGGGAATCAGGGACTCAAGTAAGTCTGCCAACTGACTGCCCTCCTTTATAACTAGTTGAAAAAATGTGGCCAGGCTGATGCTACCCGCTTACATCGAAATGTTTCTCTTCAGAATAGGAGATTTTGCTACCAAACGCCAGCAGCTCGTCTCCCTCAGAGTGCTGTTCCTGTGTAGACTAAGGAAAGACACCATGGTCCCCAGCTTAGAACGGCTCTTTGCCCACATGATGTCATCCATGAGAGAACCAGAAGGGCTGATCTCAACTAATCGGGCTGCACATCCCTGAATCCTTGGGGTAGGCACTCCTGAGCCAATGTGCCACCTAAGGAATGAAAGCAAATTTACAGCCTGGGAAGCAGGGTCTCAAGTAAGTTTGCTAAATGCCTGCCCGCCTTTATAGCCAGTTGAGAAAATGTGGCAAGGCTGATGCAACCCGCTTACAACGAAATGTTTCTCTTCAGAATAGGAGATTGTGCTACCAAACGCCAGCAGCTCGTCTCCCTCAGAATGCTGTTTCTCTGTAGACTAGGGAAAGACACCTTGGTCCCCAGCTCAGAACGGCTCCTTGCCCAGATTTTTTCATCCATGAGAGAACCAGAAGGGCTGATCTCAACTAACCGGGCTGCATATCCAAGAATCCTTGGGGTAGGGCAGTTCTGAGTCAAAGTGCCACCTAAGGAAGGAAAGCAGTTTCCTTGCAACAGGAAAGCACACCAAGGCCTGGAGTTTTCTCTATGAAACTGGAGTGGGCTTGAAGGTTGATGCCTACTGACTGCCCTCTTTATATGCAGTTGAGAAAATGGGACAAGGGTGATGCAACCCGCTTACAACGAAATGTTTCTCTTCAGAATAGGAGATTTCGCTATCAAACGACAGCAGCTCGTCTCCGTCAGAATGCGGTTTCTGTGTTGACTAGGGAAAGACACGATGGGCCCTAGCTTAGAACGGCTCTTTGCCCAGTTGGTTTCATCCATGAAAGAGCCAGAAGGACTGATCTCAACTAATCGGGCTGCAAATCCCCGAATACTTGGGGTAGTGCAGTCCTGATCCAATGTGCCACCTAAAGAATGAAAGCAAAGTTTCCAGCCTGGGAAGCAGGGTCTCAAGTAAGTCTGCTAAATGACTGCCCTCCTTTATAGCCATTTGAGAAAAGGTGGCAAGGCTGATGCAACCCGCTTACAACGAAATATTTCTCTTCAGAATAGGAGATTGTGCTACCAAACGGCAGCAGCTCCTCTCCCTCAGAATGCTGTTTCTGTGTAGACTAGGGAAAGACACCATGGTCCCCAGCTTAGAACGGCTCTTTGCCCAGATGGTTTCATCCATGAGAGAACCAGAAGGGCTGATCTCAACTACTCGGGCTGTACATCCCTGAATCCTTGGGGTAGGGCAGTTCTGAGCCAAAGTGCCACCTAAGGAATGAAAGCAGTTTCCTTGCCACAGGAAAGCACACTGAGGCCTGGAGTTTTCTCTATGAAATTGGAGTGGGCTTGAAGGGTGACGCCTACTGACAGCCCTCCTTTATATCCAGTTGAGAAAATGTGGCAAGGCTGATGCAACCCGCTTACAACGAAATGTTTCTCTTCAGAATAGGAGATTTTGCAATCACACGACAGCAGCTTGCCTCCCTCAGAGTGCTGTTTCTGTGTAGACTAGGGAAAGGCACGATGGTCCCCAGCCTAGAACGGCTCTTTGCCCAGTTGGTTTCATCCATGAAAGAGCCAGGGCTGATCTCAGCTAATCGGGCTGCACATCCCAGAATCCTTGGGGAAGGGCAGTTCTGACCCAAAGTGCCACCTAAGGAATGAAAGCAGTTTCCTTACCACAGGAAAGCACACCAAGGCCTGGAGTTTTCTCTATGAAACTGGAGTGGGCTCGAAGGGTGAGGCCTACTGACTGCCCTCCTTTATATCCAGTTGAGAAAATGGGACAAGGCTGATGCAACCCGCTTACAATGAAATGTTTCTCTTCAGAATAGGAGATTTTGCTACTAAACGCCAGCAGCTCGTCTCACTCAGACTGCTGTTTCTCTGTAGACTAGGGAAAGACAGCATGGTCCCCAGCTTAGAATGGCTCTTTGCCCAGTTGGTTTCATCCATGAAAGAGCCAGAAGGGCTGATCACAACTAATTGGGTTGCACATACCTGAATCCTTCTGGGAGGTCTGTTCTGAACCACAGGGCCAACTAAGGAATGAAAGCAAATTTCCTGCCACAGGAAAGCACACCGAGGCCTGGAGTTTTCTCTATGAAATTGGAGTGGGCTTCAAGGGTGAGGCCTACTGACTGCCCTCCTTTATATCCAGGTGAGGAAATGTGGGAAGGCTGAAGCAACCCGCTTACAACGAAATCTTTCTCTTCAGAATAGGAGGTTGTGCTACCAAACGCCAGCACCTCGTCTCCCTCAGAGTGCTGTTTCTGGGTAGACTAGGGAAAGACACGATGGTCCCCAGCTTAGAACGGCTCTTTGTCCACTTGGTTTCATCCATGAAAGAGCCATAATGGCTGATCTCAACTAATCGGGCTGCACATCCCTGAATCCTTGGGGTAGGGCAGTTCTGAGCCGAAGTGCAACCTAAGGAAAGAAAGCAAAGTTTCCACTCTGGGAATCAGGGACTCAAGTAAGTCTGCCAACTGACTGCCCTCCTTTATAACTAGTTGAAAAAATGTGGCCAGGCTGATGCTACCCGCTTACATCGAAATGTTTCTCTTCAGAATAGGAGATTTTGCTACCAAACGCCAGCAGCTCGTCTCCCTCAGAGTGCTGTTCCTGTGTAGACTAAGGAAAGACACCATGGTCCCCAGCTTAGAACGGCTCTTTGCCCAGATGGTTTCATCCATGAGAGAACCAGAAGGGCTGATCTCAACTAATCAGGCTGCACATTCCTGAATCCTTGGGGTAGGGCAGTTCTGATCCAAAGTGCCACCTAAGGAATGAAAGCAGTTTCCTTACCACAGGAAAGCACACCAAGGCCTGGAGTTTTCTCTATGAAAATGGAGTGGGCTCGAAGGGTGAGGCCTACTGACTGCCCTACTTTATATTCAGTTAAGAAAATGGGACAAGGCTGATGCAACCCGCTTACAACAAAATGATTCTCTTCAGAATAGGAGATTTTGCTACCAAACGCCAGCAGCTCGTTTCCCTCAGAGTGGTGTTTCTGTGTAGACTAGGGAAAGACACCATGGTCCCCATCTTAGAACGGCTCTTTGCCCAGATGGTTTCATCCATTAGAGAACCAGAATGTCTGATCTCAAATAATCGGGCTGCACATCCCTGAATCCTTGGGGTAGGCACTCCTGAGCCAATGTGCCACCTAAGAATGAAAGCAAATTTACAGCCTCGGAAGCAGGGTCTCAAGTAAGTCTGCTAAATGCCTGCCCTCCTTTATAGCCAGTTGAGAAAATGTGGCAAAGCTGGTGCAACCCGCTTACAACGAAATGTTTCTCTTCAGAATAGGAGATTGTGCTACCAAACGCCAGCAGCTCGTCTCCCTCAGAATGCTGTTTCTCTGTAGACTAGGAAAAGACACCTTGGTCCCCAGCTCAGAACGGCTCCTTGCCCAGATTTTTTCATCCATGAGAGAACCAGAAGGGCTGATCTCAACTAATCGGGCTGCATATCCAAGAATCCTTGGGGTAGGGCAGTTCTGAGTCAAAGTGCCACCTAAGGAAGGAAAGCAGTTTCCTTGCAACAGGAAAGCACACCAAGACCTGGAGTTTTCTCTATGAAACTGAAGTGGGCTTGAAGGTTGATGCCTACTGACTGCCCTCTTTATATCCAGTTGAGAAAATGGGACAAGGCTGATGCAACCCGCTTACAACGAAATGTTTCTCTTCAGAGTAGTAGATTTCGCTACCAAACGCCAGCAGCTCGTTTCCCTCAGAGTGTTATTTCTGTGTAGACTAGGGAAAGACACCATAGTCCCTTAGCTTAGAACAGCTCCGTGCCCAAATGGTTTCATCCATGAGAGAACCAGAAGGGCTGATCTCAACTAATCGGGCTGCATATCCAAGAATCCTTGGGGTAGGGCAGTTCTGAGTCAAAGTGCCACCTAAGGAAGGAAAGCAGTTTCCTTGCAACAGGAAAGCACAACAAGGCCTGGAGTTTTCTCTATGAAACTGGAGTGGGCTTGAAGGTTGATGCCTACTGACTGCCCTCTTTATATCCAGTTGAGAAAATGGGACAAGGGTGATGCAACCCGCTTACAACGAAATGTTTCTCTTCAGAATAGGAGATTTCGCTATCAAACGACAGCAGCTCGTCTCTGTCAGAATGCGGTTTCTGTGTTGACTAGGGAAAGACACGATGGGCCCTAGCTTAGAACGGCTCTTTGCCCAGTTGGTTTCATCCATGAAAGAGCCAGAAGGACTGATCTCAACTAATCGGGCTGCAAATCCCCGAATACTTGGGGTAGTGCATTCTTGATACAATGTGCCACCTAAAGAATGAAAGCAAAGTTTCCAGCCTGGGAAGCAGGGTCTCAAGTAAGTCTGCTAAATGACTGACCTCCTTTATAGCCATTTGAGAAAAGGTGGCAAGGCTGATGCAACCCGCTTACAACGAAATATTTCTCTTCAGAATAGGAGATTGTGCTACCAAACGCCAGCAGCTCGTCTCCCTCAGAATGCTGTTTCTCTGTAGACAAGGAAAAGACACCTTGGTCCCCAGCTCAGAACGGCTCCTTGCCCAGATTTTTTCATCCATGAGAGAACCAGAAGGGCTGATCTCAACTAATTGGGCTGCATATCCAAGAATCCTTGGGGTAGGGCAGTTCTGAGTCAAAGTGCCACCTAAGGAAGGAAAGCAGTTTCCTTGCAACAGGAAAGCACACCAAGGCCTGGAGTTTTCTCTATGAAACTGAAGTGGGCTTGAAGGTTGATGCCTACTGACTGCCCTCTTTATATCCAGTTGAGAAAATGGGACAAGGCTGATGCAACCCGCTTACAACGAAATGTTTCTCTTCAGAATAGGAGATTTCGCTACCAAACGCCAGCAGCTCGTTTCCCTCAGAGTGTTATTTCTGTGTAGACTAGGGAAAGACACCATGGTCCCCAGCTTAGAACAGCTCCGTGCCCAAATGGTTTCATCCATGAGAGAACCAGAAGGGCTGATCTCAACTAATCGGGCTGCATATCCAAGAATCCTTGGGGTAGGGCAGTTCTGAGTCAAAGTGCCACCTAAGGAAGGAAAGCAGTTTCCTTGCAACAGGAAAGCACACCAAGGCCTGGAGTTTTCTCTATGAAACTGGAGTGGGCTTGAAGGTTGATGCCTACTGACTGCCCTCTTTATATCCAGTTGAGAAAATGGGACAAGGGTGATGCAACCCGCTTACAACGAAATGTTTCTCTTCAGAATAGGAGATTTTGCTATCAAACGACAGCAGCTCGTCTCTGTCAGAATGCGGTTTCTGTGTTGACTAGGGAAAGACACGATGGGCCCTAGCTTAGAACGGCTCTTTGCCCAGTTGGTTTCATCCATGAAAGAGCCAGAAGGACTGATCTCAACTAATCGGGCTGCAAATCCCCGAATACTTGGGGTAGTGCATTCTTGATCCAATGTGCCACCTAAAGAATGAAAGCAAAGTTTCCAGCCTGGGAAGCAGGGTCTCAAGTAAGTCTGCTAAATGACTGCCCTCCTTTATAGCCATTTGAGAAAAGGTGGCAAGGCTGATGCAACCCGCTTACAACGAAATATTTCTCTTCAGAATAGGAGATTGTGCTACCAAACGCCAGCAGCTCCTCTCCCTCAGAATGCTGTTTCTGTGTAGACTAGGGAAAGACACCATGGTCCCCAGCTTAGAACGGCTCTTTGCCCAGATGGTTTCATCCATGAGAGAACCTGAAGAGCTGATCTCAACTACTCGGGCTGTACATCCCTGAATCCTTGGGGTAGGGCAGTTCTGAGCCAAAGTGCCACCTAAGGAATGAAAACAGTTTCCTTGCCACAGGAAAGCACACTGAGGCCTGGAGTTTTCTCTATGAAATTGGAGTGGGCTTGAAGGGTGACGCCTACTGACAGCCCTCCTTTATATCCAGTTGAGAAAATGTGGCAAGGCTGATGCAACCCGCTTACAACGAAATGTTTCTCTTCAGAATAGGAGATTTTGCAATCACACGCCAGCAGCTTTCCTCCCTCAGAGTGCTGTTTCTGTGTAGACTAGGGAAAGGCGTGATGGTCCCCAGCCTAGAACGACTCTTTGCCCAGTTGGTTTCATCCATGAAAGAGCCAGGGCTGATCTCAGCTAATCGGGCTGCACATCCCAGAATCCTTGGGGAAGGGCAGTTCTGACCCAAAGTGCCACCTAAGGAATGAAAGCAGTTTCCTTACCACAGGAAAGCACACCAAGGCCTGGAGTTTTCTCTATGAAACTGGAGTGGGCTCGAAGGGTGAGGCCTACTGACTGCCCTCCTTTATATCCAGTTGAGAAAATGGGACAAGGCTGATGCAACTCGCTTACAATGAAATGTTTCTCTTCAGAATAGGAGATTTTGCTACTAAACGCCAGCAGCTCGTCTCACTCAGAATGCTGTTTCTCTGTAGACTAGGGAAAGACAGCATGATCCCCAGCTTAGAATGGCTCTTTGCCCAGTTGGTTTCATCCATGAAAGAGCCAGAAGGGCTGATCACAACTAATTGGGTTGCACATCCCTGAATCCTTCTGGGAGGACTGTTCTGAGCCACAGGGCCAACTAAGGAATGAAAGCAAATTTCCTGCCACAGGAAAGCACACCGAGGCCTGGAGTTTTCTCTATGAAATTGGAGTGGGTTCAAGGGTGAGGCCTACTGACTGCCCTCCTTTATATCCAGGTGTGGAAATGTGGGAAGGCTGAAGCAACCCGCTTACAACGAAATTTTTCTCTTCAGAATAGGAGGTTGTGCTACCAAACGCCAGCACCTCGTCTCCCTCAGTGTGCTGTTCCTGTGTAGACTAAGGAAAGACACCATGGTCCCCAGCTTAGAACGGCTCTTTGCCCACATGATTTCATCCATGAGAGAACCAGAAGGGCTGATCTCAACTAATCGGGCTGCACATCCCTGAATCCTTGGGGTAGGCACTCCTGAGCCAATGTGCCACCTAAGGAATGAAAGCAAATTTACAGCCTGGGAAGCAGGGTCTCAAGTAAGTTTGCTAAATGCCTGCCCGCCTTTATAGCCAGTTGAGAAAATGTGGCAAGGTTGATGAAACCCGCTTACAACGAAATGTTTCTCTTCAGAATAGGAGATTTTGCTACCAAACGCTTGCAGCTAGTCTCCCTCAGCGTGCTGTTTCTGTGTAGATTAGGGAAAGACACCATGGTTCCCAGCTTAGAACAGCTCTTTTCCCAGTTGATTTCATCCATGAAAGAGCCAGGGCTGATCTCAACTAAGCAGGCTGCACATCCCCGAATCCTTGGGGTAGGGCAGTTCTGAGCCAAAGTGCCACCTAAGGAATGAAAGCAGTTTCCTTACCACAGGAAAGCACACCAAGGCCTGGAGTTTTCTCTATGAAACTGGAGTGGGCTCGAAGGGTGAGGCCTACTGACTGCCCTCCTTTATATCCAGTTGAGAAAATGGGACAAGGCTGATGCAACCCGCTTACAATGAAATGTTTCTCTTCAGAATAGGAGATTTTGCTACTAAACGCCAGCAGCTCGTCTCACTCAGACTGCTGTTTCTCTGTAGACTAGGGAAAGACAGCATGGTCCCCAGCTTAGAATGGCTCTTTGCCCAGTTGGTTTCATCCATGAAAGAGCCAGAAGGGCTGATCACAACTAATTGGGTTGCACATACCTGAATCCTTCTGGGAGGTCTGTTCTGAACCACAGGGCCAACTAAGGAATGAAAGCAAATTTCCTGCCACAGGAAAGCACACCGAGGCCTGGAGTTTTCTCTATGAAATTGGAGTGGGCTTCAAGGGTGAGGCCTACTGACTGCCCTCCTTTATATCCAGGTGAGGAAATGTGGGAAGGCTGAAGCAACCCGCTTACAACGAAATCTTTCTCTTCAGAATAGGAGGTTGTGCTACCAAACGCCAGCACCTCGTCTCCCTCAGAGTGCTGTTTCTGGGTAGACTAGGGAAAGACACGATGGTCCCCAGCTTAGAACGGCTCTTTGTCCACTTGGTTTCATCCATGAAAGAGCCATAATGGCTGATCTCAACTAATCGGGCTGCACATCCCTGAATCCTTGGGGTAGGGCAGTTCTGAGCCGAAGTGCAACCTAAGGAAAGAAAGCAAAGTTTCCACTCTGGGAATCAGGGACTCAAGTAAGTCTGCCAACTGACTGCCCTCCTTTATAACTAGTTGAAAAAATGTGGCCAGGCTGATGCTACCCGCTTACATCGAAATGTTTCTCTTCAGAATAGGAGATTTTGCTACCAAACGCCAGCAGCTCGTCTCCCTCAGAGTGCTGTTCCTGTGTAGACTAAGGAAAGACACCATGGTCCCCAGCTTAGAACGGCTCTTTGCCCACATGATGTCATCCATGAGAGAACCAGAAGGGCTGATCTCAACTAATCGGGCTGCACATCCCTGAATCCTTGGGGTAGGCACTCCTGAGCCAATGTGCCACCTAAGGAATGAAAGCAAATTTACAGCCTGGGAAGCAGGGTCTCAAGTAAGTTTGCTAAATGCCTGCCCGCCTTTATAGCCAGTTGAGAAAATGTGGCAAGGTTGATGAAACCCGCTTACAACGAAATGTTTCTCTTCAGAATAGGAGATTTTGCTACCAAACGCTTGCAGCTAGTCTCCCTCAGCGTGCTGTTTCTGTGTAGACTAGGGAAAGACACCATGGTTCCCAGCTTAGAACAGCTCTTTTCCCAGTTGATTTCATCCATGAAAGAGCCAGGGCTGATCTCAACTAAGCAGGCTGCACATCCCTGAATCCTTGGGGTAGGGCAGTTCTGAGCCAAAGTGCCACCTAAGGAATGAAAGCAGTTTCCTTAACACAGGAAAGCACACCAAGGCCTGGAGTTTTCTCTATGAAACTGGAGTGGCCTCGAAGGGTGAGGCCTACTGACTGCCCTCTTTATATCCAGTTGAGAAAATGGGACAAGGCTGATGCAACCCGCTTACAACGAAATCTTTCTCTTCAGAATAGGAGATTTCGCTACCAAACGCCAGCAGCTCGTTTCCCTCAGAGTGCTATTTCTGTGTAGACTAGGGAAAGACACGATGGTCCCCAGCTTAGAACGGCTCTTTGTCCACTTGGTTTCATCCATGAAAGAGCCATAATGGCTGATCTCAACTAATCGGGCTGCACCTCCCTGAATCCTTGGGGTAGGGCAGTTCTGAGCTGAAGTGCAACCTAAGGAAAGAAAGCAAAGTTTCCACTCTGGGAATCAGGGACTCAAGTAAGTCTGCCAACTGACTGCCCTCCTTTATAACTAGTTGAAAAAATGTGGCCAGGCTGATGCTACCCGCTTACATCGAAATGTTTCTCTTCAGAATAGGAGATTTTGCTACCAAACGCCAGCAGCTCGTCTCCCTCAGAGTGCTGTTCCTGTGTAGACTAAGGAAAGACACCATGGTCCCCAGCTTAGAACGGCTCTTTGCCCACATGATGTCATCCATGAGAGAACCAGAAGGGCTGATCTCAACTAATCGGGCTGCACATCCCTGAATCCTTGGGGTAGGCACTCCTGAGCCAATGTGCCACCTAAGGAATGAAAGCAAATTTACAGCCTGGGAAGCAGGGTCTCAAGTAAGTTTGCTAAATGCCTGCCCGCCTTTATAGCCAGTTGAGAAAATGTGGCAAGGCTGATGCAACCCGCTTACAACGAAATGTTTCTCTTCAGAATAGGAGATTGTGCTACCAAACGCCAGCAGCTCGTCTCCCTCAGAATGCTGTTTCTCTGTAGACTAGGGAAAGACACCTTGGTCCCCAGCTCAGAACGGCTCCTTGCCCAGATTTTTTCATCCATGAGAGAACCAGAAGGGCTGATCTCAACTAACCGGGCTGCATATCCAAGAATCCTTGGGGTAGGGCAGTTCTGAGTCAAAGTGCCACCTAAGGAAGGAAAGCAGTTTCCTTGCAACAGGAAAGCACACCAAGGCCTGGAGTTTTCTCTATGAAACTGGAGTGGGCTTGAAGGTTGATGCCTACTGACTGCCCTCTTTATATGCAGTTGAGAAAATGGGACAAGGGTGATGCAACCCGCTTACAACGAAATGTTTCTCTTCAGAATAGGAGATTTCGCTATCAAACGACAGCAGCTCGTCTCCGTCAGAATGCGGTTTCTGTGTTGACTAGGGAAAGACACGATGGGCCCTAGCTTAGAACGGCTCTTTGCCCAGTTGGTTTCATCCATGAAAGAGCCAGAAGGACTGATCTCAACTAATCGGGCTGCAAATCCCCGAATACTTGGGGTAGTGCAGTCCTGATCCAATGTGCCACCTAAAGAATGAAAGCAAAGTTTCCAGCCTGGGAAGCAGGGTCTCAAGTAAGTCTGCTAAATGACTGCCCTCCTTTATAGCCATTTGAGAAAAGGTGGCAAGGCTGATGCAACCCGCTTACAACGAAATATTTCTCTTCAGAATAGGAGATTGTGCTACCAAACGCCAGCAGCTCCTCTCCCTCAGAATGCTGTTTCTGTGTAGACTAGGGAAAGACACCATGGTCCCCAGCTTAGAACGGCTCTTTGCCCAGATGGTTTCATCCATGAGAGAACCAGAAGGGCTGATCTCAACTACTCGGGCTGTACATCCCTGAATCCTTGGGGTAGGGCAGTTCTGAGCCAAAGTGCCACCTAAGGAATGAAAGCAGTTTCCTTGCCACAGGAAAGCACACTGAGGCCTGGAGTTTTCTCTATGAAATTGGAGTGGGCTTGAAGGGTGACGCCTACTGACAGCCCTCCTTTATATCCAGTTGAGAAAATGTGGCAAGGCTGATGCAACCCGCTTACAACGAAATGTTTCTCTTCAGAATAGGAGATTTTGCAATCACACGACAGCAGCTTGCCTCCCTCAGAGTGCTGTTTCTGTGTAGACTAGGGAAAGGCACGATGGTCCCCAGCCTAGAACGGCTCTTTGCCCAGTTGGTTTCATCCATGAAAGAGCCAGGGCTGATCTCAGCTAATCGGGCTGCACATCCCAGAATCCTTGGGGAAGGGCAGTTCTGACCCAAAGTGCCACCTAAGGAATGAAAGCAGTTTCCTTACCACAGGAAAGCACACCAAGGCCTGGAGTTTTCTCTATGAAACTGGAGTGGGCTCGAAGGGTGAGGCCTACTGACTGCCCTCCTTTATATCCAGTTGAGAAAATGGGACAAGGCTGATGCAACCCGCTTACAATGAAATGTTTCTCTTCAGAATAGGAGATTTTGCTACTAAACGCCAGCAGCTCGTCTCACTCAGACTGCTGTTTCTCTGTAGACTAGGGAAAGACAGCATGGTCCCCAGCTTAGAATGGCTCTTTGCCCAGTTGGTTTCATCCATGAAAGAGCCAGAAGGGCTGATCACAACTAATTGGGTTGCACATACCTGAATCCTTCTGGGAGGTCTGTTCTGAACCACAGGGCCAACTAAGGAATGAAAGCAAATTTCCTGCCACAGGAAAGCACACCGAGGCCTGGAGTTTTCTCTATGAAATTGGAGTGGGCTTCAAGGGTGAGGCCTACTGACTGCCCTCCTTTATATCCAGGTGAGGAAATGTGGGAAGGCTGAAGCAACCCGCTTACAACGAAATCTTTCTCTTCAGAATAGGAGGTTGTGCTACCAAACGCCAGCACCTCGTCTCCCTCAGAGTGCTGTTTCTGGGTAGACTAGGGAAAGACACGATGGTCCCCAGCTTAGAACGGCTCTTTGTCCACTTGGTTTCATCCATGAAAGAGCCATAATGGCTGATCTCAACTAATCGGGCTGCACATCCCTGAATCCTTGGGGTAGGGCAGTTCTGAGCCAAAGTGCAACCTAAGGAAAGAAAGCAAAGTTTCCACTCTGGGAATCAGGGACTCAAGTAAGTCTGCCAACTGACTGCCCTCCTTTATAACTAGTTGAAAAAATGTGGCCAGGCTGATGCTACCCGCTTACATCGAAATGTTTCTCTTCAGAATAGGAGATTTTGCTACCAAACGCCAGCAGCTCGTCTCCCTCAGAGTGCTGTTCCTGTGTAGACTAAGGAAAGACACCATGGTCCCCAGCTTAGAACGGCTCTTTGCCCACATGATGTCATCCATGAGAGAACCAGAAGGGCTGATCTCAACTAATCGGGCTGCACATCCCTGAATCCTTGGGGTAGGCACTCCTGAGCCAATGTGCCACCTAAGGAATGAAAGCAAATTTACAGCCTGGGAAGCAGGGTCTCAAGTAAGTCTGCTAAATGCCTGCCCGCCTTTATAGCCAGTTGAGAAAATGTGGCAAGGCTGATGCAACCCGCTTACAACGAAATGTTTCTCTTCAGAATAGGAGATTGTGCTACCAAACGCCAGCAGCTCGTCTCCCTCAGAATGCTGTTTCTCTGTAGACTAGGGAAAGACACCATGGTCCCCAGCTTAGAACAGCTCCGTGCCCAAATGGTTTCATCCATGAGAGAACCAGAAGGGCTGATCTCAACTAATCGGGCTGCATATCCAAGAATCCTTGGGGTAGGGCAGTTCTGAGTCAAAGTGCCACCTAAGGAAGGAAAGCAGTTTCCTTGCAACAGGAAAGCACACCAAGGCCTGGAGTTTTCTCTATGAAACTGGAGTGGGCTTGAAGGTTGATGCCTACTGACTGCCCTCTTTATATCCAGTTGAGAAAATGGGACAAGGGTGATGCAACCCGCTTACAACGAAATGTTTCTCTTCAGAATAGGAGATTTCGCTATCAAACGACAGCAGCTCGTCTCCGTCAGAATGCGGTTTCTGTGTTGACTAGGGAAAGACACGATGGGCCCTAGTTTAGAACGGCTCTTTGCCCAGTTGGTTTCATCCATGAAAGAGCCAGAAGGACTGATCTCAACTAATCGGGCTGCAAATCCCCGAATACTTGGGGTAGTGCATTCTTGATCCAATGTGCCACCTAAAGAATGAAAGCAAAGTTTCCAGCCTGGGAAGCAGGGTCTCAAGTAAGTCTGCTAAATGACTGCCCTCCTTTATAGCCATTTGAGAAAAGGTGGCAAGGCTGATGCAACCCGCTTACAACGAAATATTTCTCTTCAGAATAGGAGATTGTGCTACCAAACGGCAGCAGCTCCTCTCCCTCAGAATGCTGTTTCTGTGTAGACTAGGGAAAGACACCATGGTCCCCATCTTAGAACGGCTCTTTGCCCAGATGGTTTCATCCATGAGAGAACCAGAAGGGCTGATCTCAACTACTCGGGCTGTACATCCCTGAATCCTTGGGGTAGGGCAGTTCTGAGCCAAAGTGCCACCTAAGGAATGAAAGCAGTTTCCTTGCCACAGGAAAGCACACTGAGGCCTGGAGTTTTCTCTATGAAATTGGAGTGGGCTTGAAGGGTGACGCCTACTGACAGCCCTCCTTTATATCCAGTTGAGAAAATGTGGCAAGGCTGATGCAACCCGCTTACAACGAAATGTTTCTCTTCAGAATAGGAGATTTTGCAATCACACGACAGCAGCTTGCCTCCCTCAGAGTGCTGTTTCTGTGTAGACTAGGGAAAGGCACGATGGTCCCCAGCCTAGAACGGCTCTTTGCCCAGTTGGTTTCATCCATGAAAGAGCCAGGGCTGATCTCAGCTAATCGGGCTGCACATCCCAGAATCCTTGGGGAAGGGCAGTTCTGACCCAAAGTGCCACCTAAGGAATGAAAGCAGTTTCCTTACCACAGGAAAGCACACCAAGGCCTGGAGTTTTCTCTATGAAACTGGAGTGGGCTCGAAGGGTGAGGCCTACTGACTGCCCTCCTTTATATCCAGTTGAGAAAATGGGACAAGGCTGATGCAACCCGCTTACAATGAAATGTTTCTCTTCAGAATAGGAGATTTTGCTACTAAACGCCAGCAGCTCGTCTCACTCAGACTGCTGTTTCTCTGTAGACTAGGGAAAGACAGCATGGTCCCCAGCTTAGAATGGCTCTTTGCCCAGTTGGTTTCATCCATGAAAGAGCCAGAAGGGCTGATCACAACTAATTGGGTTGCACATACCTGAATCCTTCTGGGAGGTCTGTTCTGAACCACAGGGCCAACTAAGGAATGAAAGCAAATTTCCTGCCACAGGAAAGCACACCGAGGCCTGGAGTTTTCTCTATGAAATTGGAGTGGGCTTCAAGGGTGAGGCCTACTGACTGCCCTCCTTTATATCCAGGTGAGGAAATGTGGGAAGGCTGAAGCAACCCGCTTACAACGAAATCTTTCTCTTCAGAATAGGAGGTTGTGCTACCAAACGCCAGCACCTCGTCTCCCTCAGAGTGCTGTTTCTGGGTAGACTAGGGAAAGACACGATGGTCCCCAGCTTAGAACGGCTCTTTGTCCACTTGGTTTCATCCATGAAAGAGCCATAATGGCTGATCTCAACTAATCGGGCTGCACATCCCTGAATCCTTGGGGTAGGGCAGTTCTGAGCCGAAGTGCAACCTAAGGAAAGAAAGCAAAGTTTCCACTCTGGGAATCAGGGACTCAAGTAAGTCTGCCAACTGACTGCCCTCCTTTATAACTAGTTGAAAAAATGTGGCCAGGCTGATGCTACCCGCTTACATCGAAATGTTTCTCTTCAGAATAGGAGATTTTGCTACCAAACGCCAGCAGCTCGTCTCCCTCAGAGTGCTGTTCCTGTGTAGACTAAGGAAAGACACCATGGTCCCCAGCTTAGAACGGCTCTTTGCCCAGATGGTTTCATCCATGAGAGAACCAGAAGGGCTGATCTCAACTAATCAGGCTGCACATTTCTGAATCCTTGGGGTAGGGCAGTTCTGAGCCAAAGTGCCACCTAAGGAATGAAAGCAGTTTCCTTACCACAGGAAAGCACACCAAGGCCTGGAGTTTTCTCTATGAAAATGGAGTGGGCTCGAAGGGTGAGGCCTACTGACTGCCCTACTTTATATTCAGTTAAGAAAATGGGACAAGGCTGATGCAACCCGCTTACAACAAAATGATTCTCTTCAGAATAGGAGATTTTGCTACCAAACGCCAGCAGCTCGTTTCCCTCAGAGTGGTGTTTCTGTGTAGACTAGGGAAAGACACCATGGTCCCCATCTTAGAACGGCTCTTTGCCCAGATGGTTTCATCCATTAGAGAACCAGAATGTCTGATCTCAAATAATCGGGCTGCACATCCCTGAATCCTTGGGGTAGGCACTCCTGAGCCAATGTGCCACCTAAGAATGAAAGCAAATTTACAGCCTCGGAAGCAGGGTCTCAAGTAAGTCTGCTAAATGCCTGCCCTCCTTTATAGCCAGTTGAGAAAATGTGGCAAAGCTGGTGCAACCCGCTTACAACGAAATGTTTCTCTTCAGAATAGGAGATTGTGCTACCAAACGCCAGCAGCTCGTCTCCCTCAGAATGCTGTTTCTCTGTAGACTAGGAAAAGACACCTTGGTCCCCAGCTCAGAACGGCTCCTTGCCCAGATTTTTTCATCCATGAGAGAACCAGAAGGGCTGATCTCAACTAATCGGGCTGCATATCCAAGAATCCTTGGGGTAGGGCAGTTCTGAGTCAAAGTGCCACCTAAGGAAGGAAAGCAGTTTCCTTGCAACAGGAAAGCACACCAAGACCTGGAGTTTTCTCTATGAAACTGAAGTGGGCTTGAAGGTTGATGCCTACTGACTGCCCTCTTTATATCCAGTTGAGAAAATGGGACAAGGCTGATGCAACCCGCTTACAACGAAATGTTTCTCTTCAGAGTAGTAGATTTCGCTACCAAACGCCAGCAGCTCGTTTCCCTCAGAGTGTTATTTCTGTGTAGACTAGGGAAAGACACCATAGTCCCCAGCTTAGAACAGCTCCGTGCCCAAATGGTTTCATCCATGAGAGAACCAGAAGGGCTGATCTCAACTAATCGGGCTGCATATCCAAGAATCCTTGGGGTAGGGCAGTTCTGAGTCAAAGTGCCACCTAAGGAAGGAAAGCAGTTTCCTTGCAACAGGAAAGCACAACAAGGCCTGGAGTTTTCTCTATGAAACTGGAGTGGGCTTGAAGGTTGATGCCTACTGACTGCCCTCTTTATATCCAGTTGAGAAAATGGGACAAGGGTGATGCAACCCGCTTACAACGAAATGTTTCTCTTCAGAATAGGAGATTTCGCTATCAAACGACAGCAGCTCGTCTCTGTCAGAATGCGGTTTCTGTGTTGACTAGGGAAAGACACGATGGGCCCTAGCTTAGAACGGCTCTTTGCCCAGTTGGTTTCATCCATGAAAGAGCCAGAAGGACTGATCTCAACTAATCGGGCTGCAAATCCCCGAATACTTGGGGTAGTGCATTCTTGATACAATGTGCCACCTAAAGAATGAAAGCAAAGTTTCCAGCCTGGGAAGCAGGGTCTCAAGTAAGTCTGCTAAATGTACTGACCTCCTTTATAGCCATTTGAGAAATGGTGGCAAGGCTGATGCAACCCGCTTACAACGAAATATTTCTCTTCAGAATAGGAGATTGTGCTACCAAACGCCAGCAGCTCGTCTCCCTCAGAATGCTGTTTCTCTGTAGACAAGGAAAAGACACCTTGGTCCCCAGCTCAGAACGGCTCCTTGCCCAGATTTTTTCATCCATGAGAGAACCAGAAGGGCTGATCTCAACTAATTGGGCTGCATATCCAAGAATCCTTGGGGTAGGGCAGTTCTGAGTCAAAGTGCCACCTAAGGAAGGAAAGCAGTTTCCTTGCAACAGGAAAGCACACCAAGGCCTGGAGTTTTCTCTATGAAACTGAAGTGGGCTTGAAGGTTGATGCCTACTGACTGCCCTCTTTATATCCAGTTGAGAAAATGGGACAAGGCTGATGCAACCCGCTTACAACGAAATGTTTCTCTTCAGAATAGGAGATTTCGCTACCAAACGCCAGCAGCTCGTTTCCCTCAGAGTGTTATTTCTGTGTAGACTAGGGAAAGACACCATGGTCCCCAGCTTAGAACAGCTCCGTGCCCAAATGGTTTCATCCATGAGAGAACCAGAAGGGCTGATCTCAACTAATCGGGCTGCATATCCAAGAATCCTTGGGGTAGGGCAGTTCTGAGTCAAAGTGCCACCTAAGGAAGGAAAGCAGTTTCCTTGCAACAGGAAAGCACACCAAGGCCTGGAGTTTTCTCTATGAAACTGGAGTGGGCTTGAAGGTTGATGCCTACTGACTGCCCTCTTTATATCCAGTTGAGAAAATGGGACAAGGGTGATGCAACCCGCTTACAACGAAATGTTTCTCTTCAGAATAGGAGATTTCGCTATCAAACGACAGCAGCTCGTCTCTGTCAGAATGCGGTTTCTGTGTTGACTAGGGAAAGACACGATGGGCCCTAGCTTAGAACGGCTCTTTGCCCAGTTGGTTTCATCCATGAAAGAGCCAGAAGGACTGATCTCAACTAATCGGGCTGCAAATCCCCGAATACTTGGGGTAGTGCATTCTTGATCCAATGTGCCACCTAAAGAATGAAAGCAAAGTTTCCAGCCTGGGAAGCAGGGTCTCAAGTAAGTCTGCTAAATGACTGCCCTCCTTTATAGCCATTTGAGAAAAGGTGGCAAGGCTGATGCAACCCGCTTACAACGAAATATTTCTCTTCAGAATAGGAGATTGTGCTACCAAACGCCAGCAGCTCCTCTCCCTCAGAATGCTGTTTCTGTGTAGACTAGGGAAAGACACCATGGTCCCCAGCTTAGAACGGCTCTTTGCCCAGATGGTTTCATCCATGAGAGAACCTGAAGAGCTGATCTCAACTACTCGGGCTGTACATCCCTGAATCCTTGGGGTAGGGCAGTTCTGAGCCAAAGTGCCACCTAAGGAATGAAAGCAGTTTCCTTGCCACAGGAAAGCACACTGAGGCCTGGAGTTTTCTCTATGAAATTGGAGTGGGCTTGAAGGGTGACGCCTACTGACAGCCCTCCTTTATATCCAGTTGAGAAAATGTGGCAAGGCTGATGCAACCCGCTTACAACGAAATGTTTCTCTTCAGAATAGGAGATTTTGCAATCACACGCCAGCAGCTTTCCTCCCTCAGAGTGCTGTTTCTGTGTAGACTAGGGAAAGGCGTGATGGTCCCCAGCCTAGAACGACTCTTTGCCCAGTTGGTTTCATCCATGAAAGAGCCAGGGCTGATCTCAGCTAATCGGGCTGCACATCCCAGAATCCTTGGGGAAGGGCAGTTCTGACCCAAAGTGCCACCTAAGGAATGAAAGCAATTTCCTTACCACAGGAAAGCACACCAAGGCCTGGAGTTTTCTCTATGAAACTGGAGTGGGCTCGAAGGGTGAGGCCTACTGACTGCCCTCCTTTATATCCAGTTGAGAAAATGGGACAAGGCTGATGCAACCCGCTTACAATGAAATGTTTCTCTTCAGAATAGGAGATTTTGCTACTAAACGCCAGCAGCTCGTCTCACTCAGAATGCTGTTTCTCTGTAGACTAGGGAAAGACAGCATGATCCCCAGCTTAGAATGGCTCTTTGCCCAGTTGGTTTCATCCATGAAAGAGCCAGAAGGGCTGATCACAACTAATTGGGTTGCACATCCCTGAATCCTTCTGGGAGGACTGTTCTGAGCCACAGGGCCAACTAAGGAATGAAAGCAAATTTCCTGCCACAGGAAAGCACACCGAGGCCTGGAGTTTTCTCTATGAAATTGGAGTGGGTTCAAGGGTGAGGCCTACTGACTGCCCTCCTTTATATCCAGGTGTGGAAATGTGGGAAGGCTGAAGCAACCCGCTTACAACGAAATTTTTCTCTTCAGAATAGGAGGTTGTGCTACCAAACGCCAGCACCTCGTCTCCCTCAGTGTGCTGTTCCTGTGTAGACTAAGGAAAGACACCATGGTCCCCAGCTTAGAACGGCTCTTTGCCCACATGATTTCATCCATGAGAGAACCAGAAGGGCTGATCTCAACTAATCGGGCTGCACATCCCTGAATCCTTGGGGTAGGCACTCCTGAGCCAATGTGCCACCTAAGGAATGAAAGCAAATTTACAGCCTGGGAAGCAGGGTCTCAAGTAAGTTTGCTAAATGCCTGCCCGCCTTTATAGCCAGTTGAGAAAATGTGGCAAGGTTGATGAAACCCGCTTACAACGAAATGTTTCTCTTCAGAATAGGAGATTTTGCTACCAAACGCTTGCAGCTAGTCTCCCTCAGCGTGCTGTTTCTGTGTAGACTAGGGAAAGACACCATGGTTCCCAGCTTAGAACAGCTCTTTTCCCAGTTGATTTCATCCATGAAAGAGCCAGGGCTGATCTCAACTAAGCAGGCTGCACATCCCCGAATCCTTGGGGTAGGGCAGTTCTGAGCCAAAGTGCCACCTAAGGAATGAAAGCAGTTTTCTTACCACAGGAAAGCACACCAAGGCCTGGAGTTTTCTCTATGAAACTGGAGTGGGCTCGAAGGGTGAGGCCTACTGACGGCCCTCCTTTATATCCAGTTGAGAAAATGTGGCAAGGCTGAGGCAACCTGCATACAACGAAATGTTTCTCTTCATATTAGGAGATTTTGCTGTCAAACTCCAGCAGCTCGTCTCCCTCAGAGTGCTGTTTCGGTGTAGACTAGTGAAAGACACGATGGTCCCCAGCTTAGAACGGCTCTTTGCCCATTTGGTTTCATCCATGAAAGAGTCAGAAGGGCTGATCTCAACTAATGGGGCTGCACAGCACTGAATCCTTGGCGTAGGCCATTCGTCAGCTACTGTGCCACCTAAGGAATGAAAGCAAAGTTTCCAGCCTGGAAAGCTGGGTCTAGAGTAAGTCTGCTAAATGACTGCCCTCCTTTATAGCCAGTTGAAAAAATGTGGCAAAGCTGATGCAACACGCTTACAACGAAATGTTTCTCTTCAGAATAGGAAATTTTGCTACCAAACGCCAGCAGCTCGTCTCACTCAGACTGCTGTTTCTGTGTAGACTAGGGAAAGACACCATGGTTCCTAACTTAGAAAGACTCTTTTCCCAGTTGGTTTCATCCATGAAAAAGCCAGAAGGGCTGATCTCAACTAATCGGGCTGCACATCCCTGAATCCTTGGGGTAGTGCAGCTCTGAGCCGAAGTGCAACCTAAGGAAGGAAAGCAAAGTTTCCAGCCTGGGAAGGAGGGACTCAAGTAAGTCTGCCAACTGACTGCCCTCCTTTATAGCCAGTTGAGAAAATGTGGCAAGGCTGAGGCAACCCGCATACAACGAAATGTTTCTCTTCAGAGTAGTAGATTTCGCTACCAAACGCCAGCAGCTCGTTTCCCTCAGAGTGTTATTTCTGTGTAGACTAGGGAAAGACACCATAGTCCCTTAGCTTAGAACAGCTCCGTGCCCAAATGGTTTCATCCATGAGAGAACCAGAAGGGCTGATCTCAACTAATCGGGCTGCATATCCAAGAATCCTTGGGGTAGGGCAGTTCTGAGTCAAAGTGCCACCTAAGGAAGGAAAGCAGTTTCCTTGCAACAGGAAAGCACAACAAGGCCTGGAGTTTTCTCTATGAAACTGGAGTGGGCTTGAAGGTTGATGCCTACTGACTGCCCTCTTTATATCCAGTTGAGAAAATGGGACAAGGGTGATGCAACCCGCTTACAACGAAATGTTTCTCTTCAGAATAGGAGATTTCGCTATCAAACGACAGCAGCTCGTCTCTGTCAGAATGCGGTTTCTGTGTTGACTAGGGAAAGACACGATGGGCCCTAGCTTAGAACGGCTCTTTGCCCAGTTGGTTTCATCCATGAAAGAGCCAGAAGGACTGATCTCAACTAATCGGGCTGCAAATCCCCGAATACTTGGGGTAGTGCATTCTTGATACAATGTGCCACCTAAAGAATGAAAGCAAAGTTTCCAGCCTGGGAAGCAGGGTCTCAAGTAAGTCTGCTAAATGACTGACCTCCTTTATAGCCATTTGAGAAAAGGTGGCAAGGCTGATGCAACCCGCTTACAACGAAATATTTCTCTTCAGAATAGGAGATTGTGCTACCAAACGCCAGCAGCTCGTCTCCCTCAGAATGCTGTTTCTCTGTAGACAAGGAAAAGACACCTTGGTCCCCAGCTCAGAACGGCTCCTTGCCCAGATTTTTTCATCCATGAGAGAACCAGAAGGGCTGATCTCAACTAATTGGGCTGCATATCCAAGAATCCTTGGGGTAGGGCAGTTCTGAGTCAAAGTGCCACCTAAGGAAGGAAAGCAGTTTCCTTGCAACAGGAAAGCACACCAAGGCCTGGAGTTTTCTCTATGAAACTGAAGTGGGCTTGAAGGTTGATGCCTACTGACTGCCCTCTTTATATCCAGTTGAGAAAATGGGACAAGGCTGATGCAACCCGCTTACAACGAAATGTTTCTCTTCAGAATAGGAGATTTCGCTACCAAACGCCAGCAGCTCGTTTCCCTCAGAGTGTTATTTCTGTGTAGACTAGGGAAAGACACCATGGTCCCCAGCTTAGAACAGCTCCGTGCCCAAATGGTTTCATCCATGAGAGAACCAGAAGGGCTGATCTCAACTAATCGGGCTGCATATCCAAGAATCCTTGGGGTAGGGCAGTTCTGAGTCAAAGTGCCACCTAAGGAAGGAAAGCAGTTTCCTTGCAACAGGAAAGCACACCAAGGCCTGGAGTTTTCTCTATGAAACTGGAGTGGGCTTGAAGGTTGATGCCTACTGACTGCCCTCTTTATATCCAGTTGAGACAATGGGACAAGGGTGATGCAACCCGCTTACAACGAAATGTTTCTCTTCAGAATAGGAGATTTTGCTATCAAACGACAGCAGCTCGTCTCTGTCAGAATGCGGTTTCTGTGTTGACTAGGGAAAGACACGATGGGCCCTAGCTTAGAACGGCTCTTTGCCCAGTTGGTTTCATCCATGAAAGAGCCAGAAGGACTGATCTCAACTAATCGGGCTGCAAATCCCCGAATACTTGGGGTAGTGCATTCTTGATCCAATGTGCCACCTAAAGAATGAAAGCAAAGTTTCCAGCCTGGGAAGCAGGGTCTCAAGTAAGTCTGCTAAATGACTGCCCTCCTTTATAGCCATTTGAGAAAAGGTGGCAAGGCTGATGCAACCCGCTTACAACGAAATATTTCTCTTCAGAATAGGAGATTGTGCTACCAAACGCCAGCAGCTCCTCTCCCTCAGAATGCTGTTTCTGTGTAGACTAGGGAAAGACACCATGGTCCCCAGCTTAGAACGGCTCTTTGCCCAGATGGTTTCATCCATGAGAGAACCTGAAGAGCTGATCTCAACTACTCGGGCTGTACATCCCTGAATCCTTGGGGTAGGGCAGTTCTGAGCCAAAGTGCCACCTAAGGAATGAAAACAGTTTCCTTGCCACAGGAAAGCACACTGAGGCCTGGAGTTTTCTCTATGAAATTGGAGTGGGCTTGAAGGGTGACGCCTACTGACAGCCCTCCTTTATATCCAGTTGAGAAAATGTGGCAAGGCTGATGCAACCCGCTTACAACGAAATGTTTCTCTTCAGAATAGGAGATTTTGCAATCACACGCCAGCAGCTTTCCTCCCTCAGAGTGCTGTTTCTGTGTAGACTAGGGAAAGGCGTGATGGTCCCCAGCCTAGAACGACTCTTTGCCCAGTTGGTTTCATCCATGAAAGAGCCAGGGCTGATCTCAGCTAATCGGGCTGCACATCCCAGAATCCTTGGGGAAGGGCAGTTCTGACCCAAAGTGCCACCTAAGGAATGAAAGCAGTTTCCTTACCACAGGAAAGCACACCAAGGCCTGGAGTTTTCTCTATGAAACTGGAGTGGGCTCGAAGGGTGAGGCCTACTGACTGCCCTCCTTTATATCCAGTTGAGAAAATGGGACAAGGCTGATGCAACTCGCTTACAATGAAATGTTTCTCTTCAGAATAGGAGATTTTGCTACTAAACGCCAGCAGCTCGTCTCACTCAGAATGCTGTTTCTCTGTAGACTAGGGAAAGACAGCATGATCCCCAGCTTAGAATGGCTCTTTGCCCAGTTGGTTTCATCCATGAAAGAGCCAGAAGGGCTGATCACAACTAATTGGGTTGCACATCCCTGAATCCTTCTGGGAGGACTGTTCTGAGCCACAGGGCCAACTAAGGAATGAAAGCAAATTTCCTGCCACAGGAAAGCACACCGAGGCCTGGAGTTTTCTCTATGAAATTGGAGTGGGTTCAAGGGTGAGGCCTACTGACTGCCCTCCTTTATATCCAGGTGTGGAAATGTGGGAAGGCTGAAGCAACCCGCTTACAACGAAATTTTTCTCTTCAGAATAGGAGGTTGTGCTACCAAACGCCAGCACCTCGTCTCCCTCAGTGTGCTGTTCCTGTGTAGACTAAGGAAAGACACCATGGTCCCCAGCTTAGAACGGCTCTTTGCCCACATGATTTCATCCATGAGAGAACCAGAAGGGCTGATCTCAACTAATCGGGCTGCACATCCCTGAATCCTTGGGGTAGGCACTCCTGAGCCAATGTGCCACCTAAGGAATGAAAGCAAATTTACAGCCTGGGAAGCAGGGTCTCAAGTAAGTTTGCTAAATGCCTGCCCGCCTTTATAGCCAGTTGAGAAAATGTGGCAAGGTTGATGAAACCCGCTTACAACGAAATGTTTCTCTTCAGAATAGGAGATTTTGCTACCAAACGCTTGCAGCTAGTCTCCCTCAGCGTGCTGTTTCTGTGTAGATTAGGGAAAGACACCATGGTTCCCAGCTTAGAACAGCTCTTTTCCCAGTTGATTTCATCCATGAAAGAGCCAGGGCTGATCTCAACTAAGCAGGCTGCACATCCCCGAATCCTTGGGGTAGGGCAGTTCTGAGCCAAAGTGCCACCTAAGGAATGAAAGCAGTTTCCTTACCACAGGAAAGCACACCAAGGCCTGGAGTTTTCTCTATGAAACTGGAGTGGGCTCGAAGGGTGAGGCCTACTGACTGCCCTCCTTTATATCCAGTTGAGAAAATGGGACAAGGCTGATGCAACCCGCTTACAATGAAATGTTTCTCTTCAGAATAGGAGATTTTGCTACTAAACGCCAGCAGCTCGTCTCACTCAGACTGCTGTTTCTCTGTAGACTAGGGAAAGACAGCATGGTCCCCAGCTTAGAATGGCTCTTTGCCCAGTTGGTTTCATCCATGAAAGAGCCAGAAGGGCTGATCACAACTAATTGGGTTGCACATACCTGAATCCTTCTGGGAGGTCTGTTCTGAACCACAGGGCCAACTAAGGAATGAAAGCAAATTTCCTGCCACAGGAAAGCACACCGAGGCCTGGAGTTTTCTCTATGAAATTGGAGTGGGCTTCAAGGGTGAGGCCTACTGACTGCCCTCCTTTATATCCAGGTGAGGAAATGTGGGAAGGCTGAAGCAACCCGCTTACAACGAAATCTTTCTCTTCAGAATAGGAGGTTGTGCTACCAAACGCCAGCACCTCGTCTCCCTCAGAGTGCTGTTTCTGGGTAGACTAGGGAAAGACACGATGGTCCCCAGCTTAGAACGGCTCTTTGTCCACTTGGTTTCATCCATGAAAGAGCCATAATGGCTGATCTCAACTAATCGGGCTGCACATCCCTGAATCCTTGGGGTAGGGCAGTTCTGAGCCGAAGTGCAACCTAAGGAAAGAAAGCAAAGTTTCCACTCTGGGAATCAGGGACTCAAGTAAGTCTGCCAACTGACTGCCCTCCTTTATAACTAGTTGAAAAAATGTGGCCAGGCTGATGCTACCCGCTTACATCGAAATGTTTCTCTTCAGAATAGGAGATTTTGCTACCAAACGCCAGCAGCTCGTCTCCCTCAGAGTGCTGTTCCTGTGTAGACTAAGGAAAGACACCATGGTCCCCAGCTTAGAACGGCTCTTTGCCCACATGATGTCATCCATGAGAGAACCAGAAGGGCTGATCTCAACTAATCGGGCTGCACATCCCTGAATCCTTGGGGTAGGCACTCCTGAGCCAATGTGCCACCTAAGGAATGAAAGCAAATTTACAGCCTGGGAAGCAGGGTCTCAAGTAAGTTTGCTAAATGCCTGCCCGCCTTTATAGCCAGTTGAGAAAATGTGGCAAGGTTGATGAAACCCGCTTACAACGAAATGTTTCTCTTCAGAATAGGAGATTTTGCTACCAAACGCTTGCAGCTAGTCTCCCTCAGCGTGCTGTTTCTGTGTAGACTAGGGAAAGACACCATGGTTCCCAGCTTAGAACAGCTCTTTTCCCAGTTGATTTCATCCATGAAAGAGCCAGGGCTGATCTCAACTAAGCAGGCTGCACATCCCTGAATCCTTGGGGTAGGGCAGTTCTGAGCCAAAGTGCCACCTAAGGAATGAAAGCAGTTTCCTTAACACAGGAAAGCACACCAAGGCCTGGAGTTTTCTCTATGAAACTGGAGTGGCCTCGAAGGGTGAGGCCTACTGACTGCCCTCTTTATATCCAGTTGAGAAAATGGGACAAGGCTGATGCAACCCGCTTACAACGAAATCTTTCTCTTCAGAATAGGAGATTTCGCTACCAAACGCCAGCAGCTCGTTTCCCTCAGAGTGCTATTTCTGTGTAGACTAGGGAAAGACACGATGGTCCCCAGCTTAGAACGGCTCTTTGTCCACTTGGTTTCATCCATGAAAGAGCCATAATGGCTGATCTCAACTAATCGGGCTGCACCTCCCTGAATCCTTGGGGTAGGGCAGTTCTGAGCTGAAGTGCAACCTAAGGAAAGAAAGCAAAGTTTCCACTCTGGGAATCAGGGACTCAAGTAAGTCTGCCAACTGACTGCCCTCCTTTATAACTAGTTGAAAAAATGTGGCCAGGCTGATGCTACCCGCTTACATCGAAATGTTTCTCTTCAGAATAGGAGATTTTGCTACCAAACGCCAGCAGCTCGTCTCCCTCAGAGTGCTGTTCCTGTGTAGACTAAGGAAAGACACCATGGTCCCCAGCTTAGAACGGCTCTTTGCCCACATGATGTCATCCATGAGAGAACCAGAAGGGCTGATCTCAACTAATCGGGCTGCACATCCCTGAATCCTTGGGGTAGGCACTCCTGAGCCAATGTGCCACCTAAGGAATGAAAGCAAATTTACAGCCTGGGAAGCAGGGTCTCAAGTAAGTTTGCTAAATGCCTGCCCGCCTTTATAGCCAGTTGAGAAAATGTGGCAAGGCTGATGCAACCCGCTTACAACGAAATGTTTCTCTTCAGAATAGGAGATTGTGCTACCAAACGCCAGCAGCTCGTCTCCCTCAGAATGCTGTTTCTCTGTAGACTAGGGAAAGACACCTTGGTCCCCAGCTCAGAACGGCTCCTTGCCCAGATTTTTTCATCCATGAGAGAACCAGAAGGGCTGATCTCAACTAACCGGGCTGCATATCCAAGAATCCTTGGGGTAGGGCAGTTCTGAGTCAAAGTGCCACCTAAGGAAGGAAAGCAGTTTCCTTGCAACAGGAAAGCACACCAAGGCCTGGAGTTTTCTCTATGAAACTGGAGTGGGCTTGAAGGTTGATGCCTACTGACTGCCCTCTTTATATGCAGTTGAGAAAATGGGACAAGGGTGATGCAACCCGCTTACAACGAAATGTTTCTCTTCAGAATAGGAGATTTCGCTATCAAACGACAGCAGCTCGTCTCCGTCAGAATGCGGTTTCTGTGTTGACTAGGGAAAGACACGATGGGCCCTAGCTTAGAACGGCTCTTTGCCCAGTTGGTTTCATCCATGAAAGAGCCAGAAGGACTGATCTCAACTAATCGGGCTGCAAATCCCCGAATACTTGGGGTAGTGCAGTCCTGATCCAATGTGCCACCTAAAGAATGAAAGCAAAGTTTCCAGCCTGGGAAGCAGGGTCTCAAGTAAGTCTGCTAAATGACTGCCCTCCTTTATAGCCATTTGAGAAAAGGTGGCAAGGCTGATGCAACCCGCTTACAACGAAATATTTCTCTTCAGAATAGGAGATTGTGCTACCAAACGCCAGCAGCTCCTCTCCCTCAGAATGCTGTTTCTGTGTAGACTAGGGAAAGACACCATGGTCCCCAGCTTAGAACGGCTCTTTGCCCAGATGGTTTCATCCATGAGAGAACCAGAAGGGCTGATCTCAACTACTCGGGCTGTACATCCCTGAATCCTTGGGGTAGGGCAGTTCTGAGCCAAAGTGCCACCTAAGGAATGAAAGCAGTTTCCTTGCCACAGGAAAGCACACTGAGGCCTGGAGTTTTCTCTATGAAATTGGAGTGGGCTTGAAGGGTGACGCCTACTGACAGCCCTCCTTTATATCCAGTTGAGAAAATGTGGCAAGGCTGATGCAACCCGCTTACAACGAAATGTTTCTCTTCAGAATAGGAGATTTTGCAATCACACGACAGCAGCTTGCCTCCCTCAGAGTGCTGTTTCTGTGTAGACTAGGGAAAGGCACGATGGTCCCCAGCCTAGAACGGCTCTTTGCCCAGTTGGTTTCATCCATGAAAGAGCCAGGGCTGATCTCAGCTAATCGGGCTGCACATCCCAGAATCCTTGGGGAAGGGCAGTTCTGACCCAAAGTGCCACCTAAGGAATGAAAGCAGTTTCCTTACCACAGGAAAGCACACCAAGGCCTGGAGTTTTCTCTATGAAACTGGAGTGGGCTCGAAGGGTGAGGCCTACTGACTGCCCTCCTTTATATCCAGTTGAGAAAATGGGACAAGGCTGATGCAACCCGCTTACAATGAAATGTTTCTCTTCAGAATAGGAGATTTTGCTACTAAACGCCAGCAGCTCGTCTCACTCAGACTGCTGTTTCTCTGTAGACTAGGGAAAGACAGCATGGTCCCCAGCTTAGAATGGCTCTTTGCCCAGTTGGTTTCATCCATGAAAGAGCCAGAAGGGCTGATCACAACTAATTGGGTTGCACATACCTGAATCCTTCTGGGAGGTCTGTTCTGAACCACAGGGCCAACTAAGGAATGAAAGCAAATTTCCTGCCACAGGAAAGCACACCGAGGCCTGGAGTTTTCTCTATGAAATTGGAGTGGGCTTCAAGGGTGAGGCCTACTGACTGCCCTCCTTTATATCCAGGTGAGGAAATGTGGGAAGGCTGAAGCAACCCGCTTACAACGAAATCTTTCTCTTCAGAATAGGAGGTTGTGCTACCAAACGCCAGCACCTCGTCTCCCTCAGAGTGCTGTTTCTGGGTAGACTAGGGAAAGACACGATGGTCCCCAGCTTAGAACGGCTCTTTGTCCACTTGGTTTCATCCATGAAAGAGCCATAATGGCTGATCTCAACTAATCGGGCTGCACATCCCTGAATCCTTGGGGTAGGGCAGTTCTGAGCCAAAGTGCAACCTAAGGAAAGAAAGCAAAGTTTCCACTCTGGGAATCAGGGACTCAAGTAAGTCTGCCAACTGACTGCCCTCCTTTATAACTAGTTGAAAAAATGTGGCCAGGCTGATGCTACCCGCTTACATCGAAATGTTTCTCTTCAGAATAGGAGATTTTGCTACCAAACGCCAGCAGCTCGTCTCCCTCAGAGTGCTGTTCCTGTGTAGACTAAGGAAAGACACCATGGTCCCCAGCTTAGAACGGCTCTTTGCCCACATGATGTCATCCATGAGAGAACCAGAAGGGCTGATCTCAACTAATCGGGCTGCACATCCCTGAATCCTTGGGGTAGGCACTCCTGAGCCAATGTGCCACCTAAGGAATGAAAGCAAATTTACAGCCTGGGAAGCAGGGTCTCAAGTAAGTCTGCTAAATGCCTGCCCGCCTTTATAGCCAGTTGAGAAAATGTGGCAAGGCTGATGCAACCCGCTTACAACGAAATGTTTCTCTTCAGAATAGGAGATTGTGCTACCAAACGCCAGCAGCTCGTCTCCCTCAGAATGCTGTTTCTCTGTAGACTAGGGAAAGACACCATGGTCCCCAGCTTAGAACAGCTCCGTGCCCAAATGGTTTCATCCATGAGAGAACCAGAAGGGCTGATCTCAACTAATCGGGCTGCATATCCAAGAATCCTTGGGGTAGGGCAGTTCTGAGTCAAAGTGCCACCTAAGGAAGGAAAGCAGTTTCCTTGCAACAGGAAAGCACACCAAGGCCTGGAGTTTTCTCTATGAAACTGGAGTGGGCTTGAAGGTTGATGCCTACTGACTGCCCTCTTTATATCCAGTTGAGAAAATGGGACAAGGGTGATGCAACCCGCTTACAACGAAATGTTTCTCTTCAGAATAGGAGATTTCGCTATCAAACGACAGCAGCTCGTCTCCGTCAGAATGCGGTTTCTGTGTTGACTAGGGAAAGACACGATGGGCCCTAGTTTAGAACGGCTCTTTGCCCAGTTGGTTTCATCCATGAAAGAGCCAGAAGGACTGATCTCAACTAATCGGGCTGCAAATCCCCGAATACTTGGGGTAGTGCATTCTTGATCCAATGTGCCACCTAAAGAATGAAAGCAAAGTTTCCAGCCTGGGAAGCAGGGTCTCAAGTAAGTCTGCTAAATGACTGCCCTCCTTTATAGCCATTTGAGAAAAGGTGGCAAGGCTGATGCAACCCGCTTACAACGAAATATTTCTCTTCAGAATAGGAGATTGTGCTACCAAACGGCAGCAGCTCCTCTCCCTCAGAATGCTGTTTCTGTGTAGACTAGGGAAAGACACCATGGTCCCCATCTTAGAACGGCTCTTTGCCCAGATGGTTTCATCCATGAGAGAACCAGAAGGGCTGATCTCAACTACTCGGGCTGTACATCCCTGAATCCTTGGGGTAGGGCAGTTCTGAGCCAAAGTGCCACCTAAGGAATGAAAGCAGTTTCCTTGCCACAGGAAAGCACACTGAGGCCTGGAGTTTTCTCTATGAAATTGGAGTGGGCTTGAAGGGTGACGCCTACTGACAGCCCTCCTTTATATCCAGTTGAGAAAATGTGGCAAGGCTGATGCAACCCGCTTACAACGAAATGTTTCTCTTCAGAATAGGAGATTTTGCAATCACACGACAGCAGCTTGCCTCCCTCAGAGTGCTGTTTCTGTGTAGACTAGGGAAAGGCACGATGGTCCCCAGCCTAGAACGGCTCTTTGCCCAGTTGGTTTCATCCATGAAAGAGCCAGGGCTGATCTCAGCTAATCGGGCTGCACATCCCAGAATCCTTGGGGAAGGGCAGTTCTGACCCAAAGTGCCACCTAAGGAATGAAAGCAGTTTCCTTACCACAGGAAAGCACACCAAGGCCTGGAGTTTTCTCTATGAAACTGGAGTGGGCTCGAAGGGTGAGGCCTACTGACTGCCCTCCTTTATATCCAGTTGAGAAAATGGGACAAGGCTGATGCAACCCGCTTACAATGAAATGTTTCTCTTCAGAATAGGAGATTTTGCTACTAAACGCCAGCAGCTCGTCTCACTCAGACTGCTGTTTCTCTGTAGACTAGGGAAAGACAGCATGGTCCCCAGCTTAGAATGGCTCTTTGCCCAGTTGGTTTCATCCATGAAAGAGCCAGAAGGGCTGATCACAACTAATTGGGTTGCACATACCTGAATCCTTCTGGGAGGTCTGTTCTGAACCACAGGGCCAACTAAGGAATGAAAGCAAATTTCCTGCCACAGGAAAGCACACCGAGGCCTGGAGTTTTCTCTATGAAATTGGAGTGGGCTTCAAGGGTGAGGCCTACTGACTGCCCTCCTTTATATCCAGGTGAGGAAATGTGGGAAGGCTGAAGCAACCCGCTTACAACGAAATCTTTCTCTTCAGAATAGGAGGTTGTGCTACCAAACGCCAGCACCTCGTCTCCCTCAGAGTGCTGTTTCTGGGTAGACTAGGGAAAGACACGATGGTCCCCAGCTTAGAACGGCTCTTTGTCCACTTGGTTTCATCCATGAAAGAGCCATAATGGCTGATCTCAACTAATCGGGCTGCACATCCCTGAATCCTTGGGGTAGGGCAGTTCTGAGCCGAAGTGCAACCTAAGGAAAGAAAGCAAAGTTTCCACTCTGGGAATCAGGGACTCAAGTAAGTCTGCCAACTGACTGCCCTCCTTTATAACTAGTTGAAAAAATGTGGCCAGGCTGATGCTACCCGCTTACATCGAAATGTTTCTCTTCAGAATAGGAGATTTTGCTACCAAACGCCAGCAGCTCGTCTCCCTCAGAGTGCTGTTCCTGTGTAGACTAAGGAAAGACACCATGGTCCCCAGCTTAGAACGGCTCTTTGCCCAGATGGTTTCATCCATGAGAGAACCAGAAGGGCTGATCTCAACTAATCAGGCTGCACATTTCTGAATCCTTGGGGTAGGGCAGTTCTGAGCCAAAGTGCCACCTAAGGAATGAAAGCAGTTTCCTTACCACAGGAAAGCACACCAAGGCCTGGAGTTTTCTCTATGAAAATGGAGTGGGCTCGAAGGGTGAGGCCTACTGACTGCCCTACTTTATATTCAGTTAAGAAAATGGGACAAGGCTGATGCAACCCGCTTACAACAAAATGATTCTCTTCAGAATAGGAGATTTTGCTACCAAACGCCAGCAGCTCGTTTCCCTCAGAGTGGTGTTTCTGTGTAGACTAGGGAAAGACACCATGGTCCCCATCTTAGAACGGCTCTTTGCCCAGATGGTTTCATCCATTAGAGAACCAGAATGTCTGATCTCAAATAATCGGGCTGCACATCCCTGAATCCTTGGGGTAGGCACTCCTGAGCCAATGTGCCACCTAAGAATGAAAGCAAATTTACAGCCTCGGAAGCAGGGTCTCAAGTAAGTCTGCTAAATGCCTGCCCTCCTTTATAGCCAGTTGAGAAAATGTGGCAAAGCTGGTGCAACCCGCTTACAACGAAATGTTTCTCTTCAGAATAGGAGATTGTGCTACCAAACGCCAGCAGCTCGTCTCCCTCAGAATGCTGTTTCTCTGTAGACTAGGAAAAGACACCTTGGTCCCCAGCTCAGAACGGCTCCTTGCCCAGATTTTTTCATCCATGAGAGAACCAGAAGGGCTGATCTCAACTAATCGGGCTGCATATCCAAGAATCCTTGGGGTAGGGCAGTTCTGAGTCAAAGTGCCACCTAAGGAAGGAAAGCAGTTTCCTTGCAACAGGAAAGCACACCAAGACCTGGAGTTTTCTCTATGAAACTGAAGTGGGCTTGAAGGTTGATGCCTACTGACTGCCCTCTTTATATCCAGTTGAGAAAATGGGACAAGGCTGATGCAACCCGCTTACAACGAAATGTTTCTCTTCAGAGTAGTAGATTTCGCTACCAAACGCCAGCAGCTCGTTTCCCTCAGAGTGTTATTTCTGTGTAGACTAGGGAAAGACACCATAGTCCCCAGCTTAGAACAGCTCCGTGCCCAAATGGTTTCATCCATGAGAGAACCAGAAGGGCTGATCTCAACTAATCGGGCTGCATATCCAAGAATCCTTGGGGTAGGGCAGTTCTGAGTCAAAGTGCCACCTAAGGAAGGAAAGCAGTTTCCTTGCAACAGGAAAGCACAACAAGGCCTGGAGTTTTCTCTATGAAACTGGAGTGGGCTTGAAGGTTGATGCCTACTGACTGCCCTCTTTATATCCAGTTGAGAAAATGGGACAAGGGTGATGCAACCCGCTTACAACGAAATGTTTCTCTTCAGAATAGGAGATTTCGCTATCAAACGACAGCAGCTCGTCTCTGTCAGAATGCGGTTTCTGTGTTGACTAGGGAAAGACACGATGGGCCCTAGCTTAGAACGGCTCTTTGCCCAGTTGGTTTCATCCATGAAAGAGCCAGAAGGACTGATCTCAACTAATCGGGCTGCAAATCCCCGAATACTTGGGGTAGTGCATTCTTGATACAATGTGCCACCTAAAGAATGAAAGCAAAGTTTCCAGCCTGGGAAGCAGGGTCTCAAGTAAGTCTGCTAAATGTACTGACCTCCTTTATAGCCATTTGAGAAATGGTGGCAAGGCTGATGCAACCCGCTTACAACGAAATATTTCTCTTCAGAATAGGAGATTGTGCTACCAAACGCCAGCAGCTCGTCTCCCTCAGAATGCTGTTTCTCTGTAGACAAGGAAAAGACACCTTGGTCCCCAGCTCAGAACGGCTCCTTGCCCAGATTTTTTCATCCATGAGAGAACCAGAAGGGCTGATCTCAACTAATTGGGCTGCATATCCAAGAATCCTTGGGGTAGGGCAGTTCTGAGTCAAAGTGCCACCTAAGGAAGGAAAGCAGTTTCCTTGCAACAGGAAAGCACACCAAGGCCTGGAGTTTTCTCTATGAAACTGAAGTGGGCTTGAAGGTTGATGCCTACTGACTGCCCTCTTTATATCCAGTTGAGAAAATGGGACAAGGCTGATGCAACCCGCTTACAACGAAATGTTTCTCTTCAGAATAGGAGATTTCGCTACCAAACGCCAGCAGCTCGTTTCCCTCAGAGTGTTATTTCTGTGTAGACTAGGGAAAGACACCATGGTCCCCAGCTTAGAACAGCTCCGTGCCCAAATGGTTTCATCCATGAGAGAACCAGAAGGGCTGATCTCAACTAATCGGGCTGCATATCCAAGAATCCTTGGGGTAGGGCAGTTCTGAGTCAAAGTGCCACCTAAGGAAGGAAAGCAGTTTCCTTGCAACAGGAAAGCACACCAAGGCCTGGAGTTTTCTCTATGAAACTGGAGTGGGCTTGAAGGTTGATGCCTACTGACTGCCCTCTTTATATCCAGTTGAGAAAATGGGACAAGGGTGATGCAACCCGCTTACAACGAAATGTTTCTCTTCAGAATAGGAGATTTCGCTATCAAACGACAGCAGCTCGTCTCTGTCAGAATGCGGTTTCTGTGTTGACTAGGGAAAGACACGATGGGCCCTAGCTTAGAACGGCTCTTTGCCCAGTTGGTTTCATCCATGAAAGAGCCAGAAGGACTGATCTCAACTAATCGGGCTGCAAATCCCCGAATACTTGGGGTAGTGCATTCTTGATCCAATGTGCCACCTAAAGAATGAAAGCAAAGTTTCCAGCCTGGGAAGCAGGGTCTCAAGTAAGTCTGCTAAATGACTGCCCTCCTTTATAGCCATTTGAGAAAAGGTGGCAAGGCTGATGCAACCCGCTTACAACGAAATATTTCTCTTCAGAATAGGAGATTGTGCTACCAAACGCCAGCAGCTCCTCTCCCTCAGAATGCTGTTTCTGTGTAGACTAGGGAAAGACACCATGGTCCCCAGCTTAGAACGGCTCTTTGCCCAGATGGTTTCATCCATGAGAGAACCTGAAGAGCTGATCTCAACTACTCGGGCTGTACATCCCTGAATCCTTGGGGTAGGGCAGTTCTGAGCCAAAGTGCCACCTAAGGAATGAAAACAGTTTCCTTGCCACAGGAAAGCACACTGAGGCCTGGAGTTTTCTCTATGAAATTGGAGTGGGCTTGAAGGGTGACGCCTACTGACAGCCCTCCTTTATATCCAGTTGAGAAAATGTGGCAAGGCTGATGCAACCCGCTTACAACGAAATGTTTCTCTTCAGAATAGGAGATTTTGCAATCACACGCCAGCAGCTTTCCTCCCTCAGAGTGCTGTTTCTGTGTAGACTAGGGAAAGGCGTGATGGTCCCCAGCCTAGAACGACTCTTTGCCCAGTTGGTTTCATCCATGAAAGAGCCAGGGCTGATCTCAGCTAATCGGGCTGCACATCCCAGAATCCTTGGGGAAGGGCAGTTCTGACCCAAAGTGCCACCTAAGGAATGAAAGCAATTTCCTTACCACAGGAAAGCACACCAAGGCCTGGAGTTTTCTCTATGAAACTGGAGTGGGCTCGAAGGGTGAGGCCTACTGACTGCCCTCCTTTATATCCAGTTGAGAAAATGGGACAAGGCTGATGCAACCCGCTTACAATGAAATGTTTCTCTTCAGAATAGGAGATTTTGCTACTAAACGCCAGCAGCTCGTCTCACTCAGAATGCTGTTTCTCTGTAGACTAGGGAAAGACAGCATGATCCCCAGCTTAGAATGGCTCTTTGCCCAGTTGGTTTCATCCATGAAAGAGCCAGAAGGGCTGATCACAACTAATTGGGTTGCACATCCCTGAATCCTTCTGGGAGGACTGTTCTGAGCCACAGGGCCAACTAAGGAATGAAAGCAAATTTCCTGCCACAGGAAAGCACACCGAGGCCTGGAGTTTTCTCTATGAAATTGGAGTGGGTTCAAGGGTGAGGCCTACTGACTGCCCTCCTTTATATCCAGGTGTGGAAATGTGGGAAGGCTGAAGCAACCCGCTTACAACGAAATTTTTCTCTTCAGAATAGGAGGTTGTGCTACCAAACGCCAGCACCTCGTCTCCCTCAGTGTGCTGTTCCTGTGTAGACTAAGGAAAGACACCATGGTCCCCAGCTTAGAACGGCTCTTTGCCCACATGATTTCATCCATGAGAGAACCAGAAGGGCTGATCTCAACTAATCGGGCTGCACATCCCTGAATCCTTGGGGTAGGCACTCCTGAGCCAATGTGCCACCTAAGGAATGAAAGCAAATTTACAGCCTGGGAAGCAGGGTCTCAAGTAAGTTTGCTAAATGCCTGCCCGCCTTTATAGCCAGTTGAGAAAATGTGGCAAGGTTGATGAAACCCGCTTACAACGAAATGTTTCTCTTCAGAATAGGAGATTTTGCTACCAAACGCTTGCAGCTAGTCTCCCTCAGCGTGCTGTTTCTGTGTAGACTAGGGAAAGACACCATGGTTCCCAGCTTAGAACAGCTCTTTTCCCAGTTGATTTCATCCATGAAAGAGCCAGGGCTGATCTCAACTAAGCAGGCTGCACATCCCCGAATCCTTGGGGTAGGGCAGTTCTGAGCCAAAGTGCCACCTAAGGAATGAAAGCAGTTTTCTTACCACAGGAAAGCACACCAAGGCCTGGAGTTTTCTCTATGAAACTGGAGTGGGCTCGAAGGGTGAGGCCTACTGACGGCCCTCCTTTATATCCAGTTGAGAAAATGTGGCAAGGCTGAGGCAACCTGCATACAACGAAATGTTTCTCTTCATATTAGGAGATTTTGCTGTCAAACTCCAGCAGCTCGTCTCCCTCAGAGTGCTGTTTCGGTGTAGACTAGTGAAAGACACGATGGTCCCCAGCTTAGAACGGCTCTTTGCCCATTTGGTTTCATCCATGAAAGAGTCAGAAGGGCTGATCTCAACTAATGGGGCTGCACAGCACTGAATCCTTGGCGTAGGCCATTCGTCAGCTACTGTGCCACCTAAGGAATGAAAGCAAAGTTTCCAGCCTGGAAAGCTGGGTCTAGAGTAAGTCTGCTAAATGACTGCCCTCCTTTATAGCCAGTTGAAAAAATGTGGCAAAGCTGATGCAACACGCTTACAACGAAATGTTTCTCTTCAGAATAGGAAATTTTGCTACCAAACGCCAGCAGCTCGTCTCACTCAGACTGCTGTTTCTGTGTAGACTAGGGAAAGACACCATGGTTCCTAACTTAGAAAGACTCTTTTCCCAGTTGGTTTCATCCATGAAAAAGCCAGAAGGGCTGATCTCAACTAATCGGGCTGCACATCCCTGAATCCTTGGGGTAGTGCAGCTCTGAGCCGAAGTGCAACCTAAGGAAGGAAAGCAAAGTTTCCAGCCTGGGAAGGAGGGACTCAAGTAAGTCTGCCAACTGACTGCCCTCCTTTATAGCCAGTTGAGAAAATGTGGCAAGGCTGAGGCAACCCGCATACAACGAAATGTTTCTCTTCAGATTAGGAGATTTTGCTACCAAACTGCTGCAGCTCGTCTCCCTCAGAGTGCTGTTTCTGTGTAGACTAGGGAAAGACACCATGGTTCCAACGTAGAACAGCTCTTTTCCCAGTTGTTTTCTTCCATGAAAGAGCCAGGGCTGATCTCAACTAATCAGGCTGCACATTCCTGAATCCTTGGGGTAGGGCAGTTCTGAGCCAAAGTGCCACCTAAGGAATGAAAGCAGTTTCCTTACCACAGGAAAGCACACCAAGGCCTGGAGTTTTCTCTATGAAACTGGAGTGGGCTCGAAGGGTGAGGCCTACTGACTGCCCTTTTTATATCCAGTTGAGAAAATGGGACAAGGCTGATGCAACCCGCTTACAACGAAAGGTTTCTCTTCAGAATAGGAGATTTGGCTACCAAAAGCCTGCAGCTCGTCTCCCTCAGAGTGCTGTTTCTGTGTAGACTAGGGAAAGACACCATGGTTCCCAGCTTAGAACAGCTCTTTTCCCAGGTGGGTTCATCCATGAAAGAGCCAGGGCTGATCTCAACTAATCAGGCTCCACATCCCTGAATCCTTGGGGTAGGGCAGTTCTGAGCCAAAGTGCCACCTAAGGAAGGAAAGCAGTTTGCTTATCACAAGAAAGCACACCAAGGCCTGGAGTTTTCTCTATAAAACTGGAGTGGGCTTGAAGGTTGATGCCTACTGACTGCCCTCTTTATATCCAGTTGAGAAAATGGGACGAGGCTGATGCAACCCTCTTACAACGAAATGTTTCTCTTCAGTATAGGAGATTTCGCTACCAAACGCCAGCAGCTCGTCTCACTCAGACTGCTGTTTCTGTGTAGACTAGGGAAAGACACCATGGTTCCTAACTTAGAAAGACTCTTTTCCCAGTTGCTTTCATCCATGAAAGAGCCAGAAGGGCTGATCCCAACTAATCGGGCTGCACATCCCTGAATCCTTGGGGTAGTGCAGCTCTGAGCCGAAGTGCAACCTAAGGAAAGAAAGCAAAGTTTCCAGCCTGGGAAGGAGGGACTCAAGTAAGTCTGCCAATTGACTGCCCTCCTTTATAGCCATTTGAGAAAATGTGGCAA
Organism: Balaenoptera physalus; assembly: GCF_965194825.1. Classification (NCBI taxonomy): domain Eukaryota; kingdom Metazoa; phylum Chordata; class Mammalia; order Artiodactyla; family Balaenopteridae; genus Balaenoptera; species Balaenoptera physalus. The sequence goes on from NW_028125275.1 coordinate 117,214, forward strand.
AGCTGATGCAACCCGCTTACAACGAAATGTTTCTCTTCAGAATAGGAGGTTTCGCCACCAAATGCCAGCAGCTCGTCTCCCTCAGAGTGCTGTTTCTGTGTAGACTAGGGAAAGACAGCATGGTCCCCAGCTTAGAATGGTTCTTTGCCCAGTTGGTTTCATCCATGAAACAGCCAGAAGGGCTGATCACAACTAATCAGGCTGCAAATCACTGAATCCTTCTGGGAGGGCTGTTCTGAGCCAAAGGGCCACCTAAGGAATGAAAGCAAATTTCCTACCAGAGGAAGCACACGGAAGCCTGTTGTTTTCTCTATGAAATTGGAGTGGGCTGGAAGGGTGAGGCCTACTGACTTCCCTCCTTTATAGCCAATTGAGGAAATGTGTCAAGGCTGATGCATCCCGCTTACAACGAAATTTTTCTCTTCAGAATAGGAGATTTTGCTACCAAACGGCAACAGCTCGTCTCCCTCAGAGTGCTATTTCTGTGTAGACTAGGGAAAGACACGATGGTCCCCAGCTTAGAACGGCTCTTTGTCCACTTGGTTTCATCCATGAAAGAGCCATAATGGCTGATCTCAACTAATCGGGCTGCACCTCCCTGAATCCTTGGGGTAGGGCAGTTCTGAGCCGAAGTGCAACCTAAGGAAAGAAAGCAAAGTTTCCACTCTGGGAATCAGGGACTCAAGTAAGTCTGCCAACTGACTGCCCTCCATTATAACTAGTTGAAAAAATGTGGCCAGGCTGATGCTACCCGCTTACATCGAAATGTTTCTCTTCAGAATAGGAGATTTTGCTACCAAACGCCAGCAGCTCGTCTCCCTCAGAGTGCTGTTCCTGTGTAGACTAAGGAAAGACACCATGGTCCCCAGCTTAGAACGGCTCTTTGCCCACATGATGTCATCCATGAGAGAACCAGAAGGGCTGATCTCAACTAATCGGGCTGCACATCCCTGAATCCTTGGGGTAGGCACTCCTGAGCCAATGTGCCACCTAAGGAATGAAAGCAAATTTACAGCCTGGGAAGCAGGGTCTCAAGTAAGTTTGCTAAATGCCTGCCCGCCTTTATAGCCAGTTGAGAAAATGTGGCAAGGCTGATGCAACCCGCTTACAACGAAATGTTTCTCTTCAGAATAGGAGATTGTGCTACCAAACGCCAGCAGCTCGTCTCCCTCAGAATGCTGTTTCTCTGTAGACTAGGGAAAGACACCTTGGTCCCCAGCTCAGAACGGCTCCTTGCCCAGATTTTTTCATCCATGAGAGAACCAGAAGGGCTGATCTCAACTAACCGGGCTGCATATCCAAGAATCCTTGGGGTAGGGCAGTTCTGAGTCAAAGTGCCACCTAAGGAAGGAAAGCAGTTTCCTTGCAACAGGAAAGCACACCAAGGCCTGGAGTTTTCTCTATGAAACTGGAGTGGGCTTGAAGGTTGATGCCTACTGACTGCCCTCTTTATATGCAGTTGAGAAAATGGGACAAGGGTGATGCAACCCGCTTACAACGAAATGTTTCTCTTCAGAATAGGAGATTTCGCTATCAAACGACAGCAGCTCGTCTCCGTCAGAATGCGGTTTCTGTGTTGACTAGGGAAAGACACGATGGGCCCTAGCTTAGAACGGCTCTTTGCCCAGTTGGTTTCATCCATGAAAGAGCCAGAAGGACTGATCTCAACTAATCGGGCTGCAAATCCCCGAATACTTGGGGTAGTGCAGTCCTGATCCAATGTGCCACCTAAAGAATGAAAGTAAAGTTTCCAGCCTGGGAAGCAGGGTCTCAAGTAAGTCTGCTAAATGACTGCCCTCCTTTATAGCCATTTGAGAAAAGGTGGCAAGGCTGATGCAACCCGCTTACAACGAAATATTTCTCTTCAGAATAGGAGATTGTGCTACCAAACGGCAGCAGCTCCTCTCCCTCAGAATGCTGTTTCTGTGTAGACTAGGGAAAGACACCATGGTCCCCATCTTAGAACGGCTCTTTGCCCAGATGGTTTCATCCATGAGAGAACCAGAAGGGCTGATCTCAACTACTCGGGCTGTACATCCCTGAATCCTTGGGGTAGGGCAGTTCTGAGCCAAAGTGCCACCTAAGGAATGAAAGCAGTTTCCTTGCCACAGGAAAGCACACTGAGGCCTGGAGTTTTCTCTATGAAATTGGAGTGGGCTTGAAGGGTGACGCCTACTGACAGCCCTCCTTTATATCCAGTTGAGAAAATGTGGCAAGGCTGATGCAACCCGCTTACAACGAAATGTTTCTCTTCAGAATAGGAGATTTTGCAATCACACGACAGCAGCTTGCCTCCCTCAGAGTGCTGTTTCTGTGTAGACTAGGGAAAGGCACGATGGTCCCCAGCCTAGAACGGCTCTTTGCCCAGTTGGTTTCATCCATGAAAGAGCCAGGGCTGATCTCAGCTAATCGGGCTGCACATCCCAGAATCCTTGGGGAAGGGCAGTTCTGACCCAAAGTGCCACCTAAGGAATGAAAGCAGTTTCCTTACCACAGGAAAGCACACCAAGGCCTGGAGTTTTCTCTATGAAACTGGAGTGGGCTCGAAGGGTGAGGCCTACTGACTGCCCTCCTTTATATCCAGTTGAGAAAATGGGACAAGGCTGATGCAACCCGCTTACAATGAAATGTTTCTCTTCAGAATAGGAGATTTTGCTACTAAACGCCAGCAGCTCGTCTCACTCAGACTGCTGTTTCTCTGTAGACTTGGGAAAGACAGCATGGTCCCCAGCTTAGAATGGCTCTTTGCCCAGTTGGTTTCATCCATGAAAGAGCCAGAAGGGCTGATCACAACTAATTGGGTTGCACATACCTGAATCCTTCTGGGAGGTCTGTTCTGAACCACAGGGCCAACTAAGGAATGAAAGCAAATTTCCTGCCACAGGAAAGCACACCGAGGCCTGGAGTTTTCTCTATGAAATTGGAGTGGGCTTCAAGGGTGAGGCCTACTGACTGCCCTCCTTTATATCCAGGTGAGGAAATGTGGGAAGGCTGAAGCAACCCGCTTACAACGAAATCTTTCTCTTCAGAATAGGAGGTTGTGCTACCAAACGCCAGCACCTCGTCTCCCTCAGAGTGCTGTTTCTGGGTAGACTAGGGAAAGACACGATGGTCCCCAGCTTAGAACGGCTCTTTGTCCACTTGGTTTCATCCATGAAAGAGCCATAATGGCTGATCTCAACTAATCGGGCTGCACATCCCTGAATCCTTGGGGTAGGGCAGTTCTGAGCCAAAGTGCAACCTAAGGAAAGAAAGCAAAGTTTCCACTCTGGGAATCAGGGACTCAAGTAAGTCTGCCAACTGACTGCCCTCCTTTATAACTAGTTGAAAAAATGTGGCCAGGCTGATGCTACCCGCTTACATCGAAATGATTCTCTTCAGAATAGGAGATTTTGCTACCAAACGCCAGCAGCTCGTCTCCCTCAGAGTGCTGTTCCTGTGTAGACTAAGGAAAGACACCATGGTCCCCAGCTTAGAACGGCTCTTTGCCCAGATGGTTTCATCCATGAGAGAACCAGAAGGGCTGATCTCAACTAATCAGGCTGCACATTCCTGAATCCTTGGGGTAGGGCAGTTCTGAGCCAAAGTGCCACCTAAGGAATGAAAGCAGTTTCCTTACCACAGGAAAGCACACCAAGGCCTGGAGTTTTCTCTATGAAAATGGAGTGGGCTCGAAGGGTGAGGCCTACTGACTGCCCTACTTTATATTCAGTTAAGAAAATGGGACAAGGCTGATGCAACCCGCTTACAACAAAATGATTCTCTTCAGAATAGGAGATTTTGCTACCAAACGCCAGCAGCTCGTTTCCCTCAGAGTGGTGTTTCTGTGTAGACTAGGGAAAGACACCATGGTCCCCATCTTAGAACGGCTCTTTGCCCAGATGGTTTCATCCATTAGAGAACCAGAATGTCTGATCTCAAATAATCGGGCTGCACATCCCTGAATCCTTGGGGTAGGCACTCCTGAGCCAATGTGCCACCTAAGAATGAAAGCAAATTTACAGCCTCGGAAGCAGGGTCTCAAGTAAGTCTGCTAAATGCCTGCCCTCCTTTATAGCCAGTTGAGAAAATGTGGCAAAGCTGGTGCAACCCGCTTACAACGAAATGTTTCTCTTCAGAATAGGAGATTGTGCTACCAAACGCCAGCAGCTCGTCTCCCTCAGAATGCTGTTTCTCTGTAGACTAGGAAAAGACACCTTGGTCCCCAGCTCAGAACGGCTCCTTGCCCAGATTTTTTCATCCATGAGAGAACCAGAAGGGCTGATCTCAACTAATCGGGCTGCATATCCAAGAATCCTTGGGGTAGGGCAGTTCTGAGTCAAAGTGCCACCTAAGGAAGGAAAGCAGTTTCCTTGCAACAGGAAAGCACACCAAGACCTGGAGTTTTCTCTATGAAACTGAAGTGGGCTTGAAGGTTGATGCCTACTGACTGCCCTCTTTATATCCAGTTGAGAAAATGGGACAAGGCTGATGCAACCCGCTTACAACGAAATGTTTCTCTTCAGAGTAGTAGATTTCGCTACCAAACGCCAGCAGCTCGTTTCCCTCAGAGTGTTATTTCTGTGTAGACTAGGGAAAGACACCATAGTCCCCAGCTTAGAACAGCTCCGTGCCCAAATGGTTTCATCCATGAGAGAACCAGAAGGGCTGATCTCAACTAATCGGGCTGCATATCCAAGAATCCTTGGGGTAGGGCAGTTCTGAGTCAAAGTGCCACCTAAGGAAGGAAAGCAGTTTCCTTGCAACAGGAAAGCACACCAAGGCCTGGAGTTTTCTCTATGAAACTGGAGTGGGCTTGAAGGTTGATTCCTACTGACTGCCCTCTTTATATCCAGTTGAGAAAATGGGACAAGGGTGATGCAACCCGCTTACAACGAAATGTTTCTCTTCAGAATAGGAGATTTCGCTATCAAACGACAGCAGCTCGTCTCTGTCAGAATGCGGTTTCTGTGTTGACTAGGGAAAGACACGATGGGCCCTAGCTTAGAACGGCTCTTTGCCCAGTTGGTTTCATCCATGAAAGAGCCAGAAGGACTGATCTCAACTAATCGGGCTGCAAATCCCCGAATACTTGGGGTAGTGCATTCTTGATACAATGTGCCACCTAAAGAATGAAAGCAAAGTTTCCAGCCTGGGAAGCAGGGTCTCAAGTAAGTCTGCTAAATGACTGACCTCCTTTATAGCCATTTGAGAAAAGGTGGCAAGGCTGATGCAACCCGCTTACAACGAAATATTTCTCTTCAGAATAGGAGATTGTGCTACCAAACGCCAGCAGCTCGTCTCCCTCAGAATGCTGTTTCTCTGTAGACAAGGAAAAGACACCTTGGTCCCCAGCTCAGAACGGCTCCTTGCCCAGATTTTTTCATCCATGAGAGAACCAGAAGGGCTGATCTCAACTAATTGGGCTGCATATCCAAGAATCCTTGGGGTAGGGCAGTTCTGAGTGAAAGTGCCACCTAAGGAAGGAAAGCAGTTTCCTTGCAACAGGAAAGCACACCAAGGCCTGGAGTTTTCTCTATGAAACTGAAGTGGGCTTGAAGGTTGATGCCTACTGACTGCCCTCTTTATATCCAGTTGAGAAAATGGGACAAGGCTGATGCAACCCGCTTACAACGAAATGTTTCTCTTCAGAATAGGAGATTTCGCTACCAAACGCCAGCAGCTCGTTTCCCTCAGAGTGTTATTTCTGTGTAGACTAGGGAAAGACACCATGGTCCCCAGCTTAGAACAGCTCCGTGCCCAAATGGTTTCATCCATGAGAGAACCAGAAGGGCTGATCTCAACTAATCGGGCTGCATATCCAAGAATCCTTGGGGTAGGGCAGTTCTGAGTCAAAGTGCCACCTAAGGAAGGAAAGCAGTTTCCTTGCAACAGGAAAGCACACCAAGGCCTGGAGTTTTCTCTATGAAACTGGAGTGGGCTTGAAGGTTGATGCCTACTGACTGCCCTCTTTATATCCAGTTGAGAAAATGGGACAAGGGTGATGCAACCCGCTTACAACGAAATGTTTCTCTTCAGAATAGGAGATTTCGCTATCAAACGACAGCAGCTCGTCTCTGTCAGAATGCGGTTTCTGTGTTGACTAGGGAAAGACACGATGGGCCCTAGCTTAGAACGGCTCTTTGCCCAGTTGGTTTCATCCATGAAAGAGCCAGAAGGACTGATCTCAACTAATCGGGCTGCAAATCCCCGAATACTTGGGGTAGTGCATTCTTGATACAATGTGCCACCTAAAGAATGAAAGCAAAGTTTCCAGCCTGGGAAGCAGGGTCTCAAGTAAGTCTGCTAAATGACTGACCTCCTTTATAGCCATTTGAGAAAAGGTGGCAAGGCTGATGCAACCCGCTTACAACGAAATATTTCTCTTCAGAATAGGAGATTGTGCTACCAAACGCCAGCAGCTCGTCTCCCTCAGAATGCTGTTTCTCTGTAGACAAGGAAAAGACACCTTGGTCCCCAGCTCAGAACGGCTCCTTGCCCAGATTTTTTCATCCATGAGAGAACCAGAAGGGCTGATCTCAACTAATTGGGCTGCATATCCAAGAATCCTTGGGGTAGGGCAGTTCTGAGTGAAAGTGCCACCTAAGGAAGGAAAGCAGTTTCCTTGCAACAGGAAAGCACACCAAGGCCTGGAGTTTTCTCTATGAAACTGAAGTGGGCTTGAAGGTTGATGCCTACTGACTGCCCTCTTTATATCCAGTTGAGAAAATGGGACAAGGCTGATGCAACCCGCTTACAACGAAATGTTTCTCTTCAGAATAGGAGATTTCGCTACCAAACGCCAGCAGCTCGTTTCCCTCAGAGTGTTATTTCTGTGTAGACTAGGGAAAGACACCATGGTCCCCAGCTTAGAACAGCTCCGTGCCCAAATGGTTTCATCCATGAGAGAACCAGAAGGGCTGATCTCAACTAATCGGGCTGCATATCCAAGAATCCTTGGGGTAGGGCAGTTCTGAGTCAAAGTGCCACCTAAGGAAGGAAAGCAGTTTCCTTGCAACAGGAAAGCACACCAAGGCCTGGAGTTTTCTCTATGAAACTGGAGTGGGCTTGAAGGTTGATGCCTACTGACTGCCCTCTTTATATCCAGTTGAGAAAATGGGACAAGGGTGATGCAACCCGCTTACAACGAAATGTTTCTCTTCAGAATAGGAGATTTCGCTATCAAACGACAGCAGCTCGTCTCTGTCAGAATGCGGTTTCTGTGTTGACTAGGGAAAGACACGATGGGCCCTAGCTTAGAACGGCTCTTTGCCCAGTTGGTTTCATCCATGAAAGAGCCAGAAGGACTGATCTCAACTAATCGGGCTGCAAATCCCCGAATACTTGGGGTAGTGCATTCTTGATCCAATGTGCCACCTAAAGAATGAAAGCAAAGTTTCCAGCCTGGGAAGCAGGGTCTCAAGTAAGTCTGCTAAATGACTGCCCTCCTTTATAGCCATTTGAGAAAAGGTGGCAAGGCTGATGCAACCCGCTTACAACGAAATATTTCTCTTCAGAATAGGAGATTGTGCTACCAAACGCCAGCAGCTCCTCTCCCTCAGAATGCTGTTTCTGTGTAGACTAGGGAAAGACACCATGGTCCCCAGCTTAGAACGGCTCTTTGCCCAGATGGTTTCATCCATGAGAGAACCTGAAGAGCTGATCTCAACTACTCGGGCTGTACATCCCTGAATCCTTGGGGTAGGGCAGTTCTGAGCCAAAGTGCCACCTAAGGAATGAAAACAGTTTCCTTGCCACAGGAAAGCACACTGAGGCCTGGAGTTTTCTCTATGAAATTGGAGTGGGCTTGAAGGGTGACGCCTACTGACAGCCCTCCTTTATATCCAGTTGAGAAAATGTGGCAAGGCTGATGCAACCCGCTTACAACGAAATGTTTCTCTTCAGAATAGGAGATTTTGCAATCACACGCCAGCAGCTTTCCTCCCTCAGAGTGCTGTTTCTGTGTAGACTAGGGAAAGGCGTGATGGTCCCCAGCCTAGAACGACTCTTTGCCCAGTTGGTTTCATCCATGAAAGAGCCAGGGCTGATCTCAGCTAATCGGGCTGCACATCCCAGAATCCTTGGGGAAGGGCAGTTCTGACCCAAAGTGCCACCTAAGGAATGAAAGCAGTTTCCTTACCACAGGAAAGCACACCAAGGCCTGGAGTTTTCTCTATGAAACTGGAGTGGGCTCGAAGGGTGAGGCCTACTGACTGCCCTCCTTTATATCCAGTTGAGAAAATGGGACAAGGCTGATGCAACCCGCTTACAATGAAATGTTTCTCTTCAGAATAGGAGATTTTGCTACTAAACGCCAGCAGCTCGTCTCACTCAGAATGCTGTTTCTCTGTAGACTAGGGAAAGACAGCATGATCCCCAGCTTAGAATGGCTCTTTGCCCAGTTGGTTTCATCCATGAAAGAGCCAGAAGGGCTGATCACAACTAATTGGGTTGCACATCCCTGAATCCTTCTGGGAGGACTGTTCTGAGCCACAGGGCCAACTAAGGAATGAAAGCAAATTTCCTGCCACAGGAAAGCACACCGAGGCCTGGAGTTTTCTCTATGAAATTGGAGTGGGTTCAAGGGTGAGGCCTACTGACTGCCCTCCTTTATATCCAGGTGTGGAAATGTGGGAAGGCTGAAGCAACCCGCTTACAACGAAATTTTTCTCTTCAGAATAGGAGGTTGTGCTACCAAACGCCAGCACCTCGTCTCCCTCAGTGTGCTGTTCCTGTGTAGACTAAGGAAAGACACCATGGTCCCCAGCTTAGAACGGCTCTTTGCCCACATGATTTCATCCATGAGAGAACCAGAAGGGCTGATCTCAACTAATCGGGCTGCACATCCCTGAATCCTTGGGGTAGGCACTCCTGAGCCAATGTGCCACCTAAGGAATGAAAGCAAATTTACAGCCTGGGAAGCAGGGTCTCAAGTAAGTTTGCTAAATGCCTGCCCGCCTTTATAGCCAGTTGAGAAAATGTGGCAAGGTTGATGAAACCCGCTTACAACGAAATGTTTCTCTTCAGAATAGGAGATTTTGCTAACAAACGCTTGCAGCTAGTCTCCCTCAGCGTGCTGTTTCTGTGTAGACTAGGGAAAGACACCATGGTTCCCAGCTTAGAACAGCTCTTTTCCCAGTTGATTTCATCCATGAAAGAGCCAGGGCTGATCTCAACTAAGCAGGCTGCACATCCCCGAATCCTTGGGGTAGGGCAGTTCTGAGCCAAAGTGCCACCTAAGGAATGAAAGCAGTTTCCTTACCACAGGAAAGCACACCAAGGCCTGGAGTTTTCTCTATGAAACTGGAGTGGGCTCGAAGGGTGAGGCCTACTGACGGCCCTCCTTTATATCCAGTTGAGAAAATGTGGCAAGGCTGAGGCAACCTGCATACAACGAAATGTTTCTCTTCATATTAGGAGATTTTGCTGTCAAACTCCAGCAGCTCGTCTCCCTCAGAGTGCTGTTTCGGTGTAGACTAGTGAAAGACACGATGGTCCCCAGCTTAGAACGGCTCTTTGCCCATTTGGTTTCATCCATGAAAGAGTCAGAAGGGCTGATCTCAACTAATGGGGCTGCACAGCACTGAATCCTTGGCGTAGGCCATTCGTCAGCTACTGTGCCACCTAAGGAATGAAAGCAAAGTTTCCAGCCTGGAAAGCTGGGTCTAGAGTAAGTCTGCTAAATGACTGCCCTCCTTTATAGCCAGTTGAAAAAATGTGGCAAAGCTGATGCAACACGCTTACAACGAAATGTTTCTCTTCAGAATAGGAAATTTTGCTACCAAACGCCAGCAGCTCGTCTCACTCAGACTGCTGTTTCTGTGTAGACTAGGGAAAGACACCATGGTTCCTAACTTAGAAAGACTCTTTTCCCAGTTGGTTTCATCCATGAAAAAGCCAGAAGGGCTGATCTCAACTAATCGGGCTGCACATCCCTGAATCCTTGGGGTAGTGCAGCTCTGAGCCGAAGTGCAACCTAAGGAAGGAAAGCAAAGTTTCCAGCCTGGGAAGGAGGGACTCAAGTAAGTCTGCCAACTGACTGCCCTCCTTTATAGCCAGTTGAGAAAATGTGGCAAGGCTGAGGCAACCCGCATACAACGAAATGTTTCTCTTCAGATTAGGAGATTTTGCTACCAAACTGCTGCAGCTCGTCTCCCTCAGAGTGCTGTTTCTGTGTAGACTAGGGAAAGACACCATGGTTCCAACGTAGAACAGCTCTTTTCCCAGTTGTTTTCTTCCATGAAAGAGCCAGGGCTGATCTCAACTAATCAGGCTGCACATTCCTGAATCCTTGGGGTAGGGCAGTTCTGAGCCAAAGTGCCACCTAAGGAATGAAAGCAGTTTCCTTACCACAGGAAAGCACACCAAGGCCTGGAGTTTTCTCTATGAAACTGGAGTGGGCTCGAAGGGTGAGGCCTACTGACTGCCCTTTTTATATCCAGTTGAGAAAATGGGACAAGGCTGATGCAACCCGCTTACAACGAAAGGTTTCTCTTCAGAATAGGAGATTTGGCTACCAAAAGCCTGCAGCTCGTCTCCCTCAGAGTGCTGTTTCTGTGTAGACTAGGGAAAGACACCATGGTTCCCAGCTTAGAACAGCTCTTTTCCCAGGTGGGTTCATCCATGAAAGAGCCAGGGCTGATCTCAACTAATCAGGCTCCACATCCCTGAATCCTTGGGGTAGGGCAGTTCTGAGCCAAAGTGCCACCTAAGGAAGGAAAGCAGTTTGCTTATCACAAGAAAGCACACCAAGGCCTGGAGTTTTCTCTATAAAACTGGAGTGGGCTTGAAGGTTGATGCCTACTGACTGCCCTCTTTATATCCAGTTGAGAAAATGGGACGAGGCTGATGCAACCCTCTTACAACGAAATGTTTCTCTTCAGTATAGGAGATTTCGCTACCAAACGCCAGCAGCTCGTCTCACTCAGACTGCTGTTTCTGTGTAGACTAGGGAAAGACACCATGGTTCCTAACTTAGAAAGACTCTTTTCCCAGTTGCTTTCATCCATGAAAGAGCCAGAAGGGCTGATCCCAACTAATCGGGCTGCACATCCCTGAATCCTTGGGGTAGTGCAGCTCTGAGCCGAAGTGCAACCTAAGGAAAGAAAGCAAAGTTTCCAGCCTGGGAAGGAGGGACTCAAGTAAGTCTGCCAATTGACTGCCCTCCTTTATAGCCATTTGAGAAAATGTGGCAAAGCTGATGCAACCCGCTTACAACGAAATGTTTCTCTTCAGAATAGGAGGTTTCGCCACCAAATGCCAGCAGCTCGTCTCCCTCAGAGTGCTGTTTCTGTGTAGACTAGGGAAAGACAGCATGGTCCCCAGCTTAGAATGGTTCTTTGCCCAGTTGGTTTCATCCATGAAACAGCCAGAAGGGCTGATCACAACTAATCAGGCTGCAAATCACTGAATCCTTCTGGGAGGGCTGTTCTGAGCCAAAGGGCCACCTAAGGAATGAAAGCAAATTTCCTACCAGAGGAAGCACACGGAAGCCTGTTGTTTTCTCTATGAAATTGGAGTGGGCTGGAAGGGTGAGGCCTACTGACTTCCCTCCTTTATAGCCAATTGAGGAAATGTGTCAAGGCTGATGCATCCCGCTTACAACGAAATTTTTCTCTTCAGAATAGGAGATTTTGCTACCAAACGGCAACAGCTCGTCTCCCTCAGAGTGCTATTTCTGTGTAGACTAGGGAAAGACACGATGGTCCCCAGCTTAGAACGGCTCTTTGTCCACTTGGTTTCATCCATGAAAGAGCCATAATGGCTGATCTCAACTAATCGGGCTGCACCTCCCTGAATCCTTGGGGTAGGGCAGTTCTGAGCCGAAGTGCAACCTAAGGAAAGAAAGCAAAGTTTCCACTCTGGGAATCAGGGACTCAAGTAAGTCTGCCAACTGACTGCCCTCCTTTATAACTAGTTGAAAAAATGTGGCCAGGCTGATGCTACCCGCTTACATCGAAATGTTTCTCTTCAGAATAGGAGATTTTGCTACCAAACGCCAGCAGCTCGTCTCCCTCAGAGTGCTGTTCCTGTGTAGACTAAGGAAAGACACCATGGTCCCCAGCTTAGAACGGCTCTTTGCCCACATGATGTCATCCATGAGAGAACCAGAAGGGCTGATCTCAACTAATCGGGCTGCACATCCCTGAATCCTTGGGGTAGGCACTCCTGAGCCAATGTGCCACCTAAGGAATGAAAGCAAATTTACAGCCTGGGAAGCAGGGTCTCAAGTAAGTTTGCTAAATGCCTGCCCGCCTTTATAGCCAGTTGAGAAAATGTGGCAAGGCTGATGCAACCCGCTTACAACGAAATGTTTCTCTTCAGAATAGGAGATTGTGCTACCAAACGCCAGCAGCTCGTCTCCCTCAGAATGCTGTTTCTCTGTAGACTAGGGAAAGACACCTTGGTCCCCAGCTCAGAACGGCTCCTTGCCCAGATTTTTTCATCCATGAGAGAACCAGAAGGGCTGATCTCAACTAACCGGGCTGCATATCCAAGAATCCTTGGGGTAGGGCAGTTCTGAGTCAAAGTGCCACCTAAGGAAGGAAAGCAGTTTCCTTGCAACAGGAAAGCACACCAAGGCCTGGAGTTTTCTCTAGGAAACTGGAGTGGGCTTGAAGGTTGATGCCTACTGACTGCCCTCTTTATATGCAGTTGAGAAAATGGGACAAGGGTGATGCAACCCGCTTACAACGAAATGTTTCTCTTCAGAATAGGAGATTTTGCTATCAAACGACAGCAGCTCGTCTCCGTCAGAATGCGGTTTCTGTGTTGACTAGGGAAAGACACGATGGGCCCTAGCTTAGAACGGCTCTTTGCCCAGTTGGTTTCATCCATGAAAGAGCCAGAAGGACTGATCTCAACTAATCGGGCTGCAAATCCCCGAATACTTGGGGTAGTGCAGTCCTGATCCAATGTGCCACCTAAAGAATGAAAGCAAAGTTTCCAGCCTGGGAAGCAGGGTCTCAAGTAAGTCTGCTAAATGACTGCCCTCCTTTATAGCCATTTGAGAAAAGGTGGCAAGGCTGATGCAACCCGCTTACAACGAAATATTTCTCTTCAGAATAGGAGATTGTGCTACCAAACGGCAGCAGCTCCTCTCCCTCAGAATGCTGTTTCTGTGTAGACTAGGGAAAGACACCATGGTCCCCATCTTAGAACGGCTCTTTGCCCAGATGGTTTCATCCATGAGAGAACCAGAAGGGCTGATCTCAACTACTCGGGCTGTACATCCCTGAATCCTTGGGGTAGGGCAGTTCTGAGCCAAAGTGCCACCTAAGGAATGAAAGCAGTTTCCTTGCCACAGGAAAGCACACTGAGGCCTGGAGTTTTCTCTATGAAATTGGAGTGGGCTTGAAGGGTGACGCCTACTGACAGCCCTCCTTTATATCCAGTTGAGAAAATGTGGCAAGGCTGATGCAACCCGCTTACAACGAAATGTTTCTCTTCAGAATAGGAGATTTTGCAATCACACGACAGCAGCTTGCCTCCCTCAGAGTGCTGTTTCTGTGTAGACTAGGGAAAGGCACGATGGTCCCCAGCCTAGAACGGCTCTTTGCCCAGTTGGTTTCATCCATGAAAGAGCCAGGGCTGATCTCAGCTAATCGGGCTGCACATCCCAGAATCCTTGGGGAAGGGCAGTTCTGACCCAAAGTGCCACCTAAGGAATGAAAGCAGTTTCCTTACCACAGGAAAGCACACCAAGGCCTGGAGTTTTCTCTATGAAACTGGAGTGGGCTCGAAGGGTGAGGCCTACTGACTGCCCTCCTTTATATCCAGTTGAGAAAATGGGACAAGGCTGATGCAACCCGCTTACAATGAAATGTTTCTCTTCAGAATAGGAGATTTTGCTACTAAACGCCACCAGCTCGTCTCACTCAGACTGCTGTTTCTGTGTAGACTAGGGAAAGACAGCATGGTCCCCAGCTTAGAATGGCTCTTTGCCCAGTTGGTTTCATCCATGAAAGAGCCAGAAGGGCTGATCACAACTAATTGGGTTGCACATACCTGAATCCTTCTGGGAGGTCTGTTCTGAACCACAGGGCCAACTAAGGAATGAAAGCAAATTTCCTGCCACAGGAAAGCACACCGAGGCCTGGAGTTTTCTCTATGAAATTGGAGTGGGCTTCAAGGGTGAGGCCTACTGACTGCCCTCCTTTATATCCAGGTGAGGAAATGTGGGAAGGCTGAAGCAACCCGCTTACAACGAAATCTTTCTCTTCAGAATAGGAGGTTGTGCTACCAAACGCCAGCACCTCGTCTCCCTCAGAGTGCTGTTTCTGGGTAGACTAGGGAAAGACACGATGGTCCCCAGCTTAGAACGGCTCTTTGTCCACTTGGTTTCATCCATGAAAGAGCCATAATGGCTGATCTCAACTAATCGGGCTGCACATCCCTGAATCCTTGGGGTAGGGCAGTTCTGAGCCGAAGTGCAACCTAAGGAAAGAAAGCAAAGTTTCCACTCTGGGAATCAGGGACTCAAGTAAGTCTGCCAACTGACTGCCCTCCTTTATAACTAGTTGAAAAAATGTGGCCAGGCTGATGCTACCCGCTTACATCGAAATGTTTCTCTTCAGAATAGGAGATTTTGCTACCAAACGCCAGCAGCTCGTCTCCCTCAGAGTGCTGTTCCTGTGTAGACTAAGGAAAGACACCATGGTCCCCAGCTTAGAACGGCTCTTTGCCCACATGATTTCATCCATGAGAGAACCAGAAGGGCTGATCTCAACTAATCGGGCTGCACATCCCTGAATCCTTGGGGTAGGCACTCCTGAGCCAATGTGCCACCTAAGGAATGAAAGCAAATTTACAGCCTGGGAAGCAGGGTCTCAAGTAAGTTTGCTAAATGCCTGCCCGCCTTTATAGCCAGTTGAGAAACTGTGGCAAGGTTGATGAAACCCGCTTACAACGAAATGTTTCTCTTCAGAATAGGAGATTTTGCTACCAAACGCTTGCAGCCAGTCTCCCTCAGCGTGCTGTTTCTGTGTAGACTAGGGAAAGACACCATGGTTCCCAGCTTAGAACAGCTCTTTTCCCAGTTGATTTCATCCATAAAAGAGCCAGGGCTGATCTCAACTAAGCAGGCTGCACATCCCTGAATCCTTGGGGTAGGGCAGTTCTGAGCCAAAGTGCAACCTAAGGAATGAAAGCAGTTTCCTTACCACAGGAAAGCACACCAAGGCCTGGAGTTTTCTCTATGAAACTGGAGTGGCCTCGAAGGGTGAGGCCTACTGACTGCCCTCTTTATATCCAGTTGAGAAAATGGGACAAGGCTGATGCAACCCGCTTACAACGAAATTTTTCTCTTCAGAATAGGAGATTTCGCTACCAAACGCCAGCAGCTCGTTTCCCTCAGAGTGCTATTTCTGTGTAGACTAGGGAAAGACACGATGGTCCCCAGCTTAGAACGGCTCTTTGTCCACTTGGTTTCATCCATGAAAGAGCCATAATGGCTGATCTCAACTAATCGGGCTGCACATCCCTGAATCCTTGGGGTAGGGCAGTTCTGAGCCGAAGTGCAACCTAAGGAAAGAAAGCAAAGTTTCCACTCTGGGAATCAGGGACTCAAGTAAGTCTGCCAACTGACTGCCCTCCTTTATAACTAGTTGAAAAAATGTGGCCAGGCTGATGCTACCCGCTTACATCGAAATGTTTCTCTTCAGAATAGGAGATTTTGCTACCAAACGCCAGCAGCTCGTCTCCCTCAGAGTGCTGTTCCTGTGTAGACTAAGGAAAGACACCATGGTCCCCAGCTTAGAACGGCTCTTTGCCCACATGATTTCATCCATGAGAGAACCAGAAGGGCTGATCTCAACTAATCGGGCTGCACATCCCTGAATCCTTGGGGTAGGCACTCCTGAGCCAATGTGCCACCTAAGGAATGAAAGCAAATTTACAGGCTGGGAAGCAGGGTCTCAAGTAAGTCTGCTAAATGCCTGCCCTCCTTTATAGCCAGTTGAGAAAATGTGGCAAGGCTGGTGCAACCCGCTTACAACGGAATGTTTCTCTTTAGAATAGGAGATTGTGCTACCAAACGCCAGCAGCTCGTCTCCCTCAGAATGCTGTTTCTCTGTAGACAAGGAAAAGACACCTTGGTCCCCAGCTCAGAACGGCTCCTTGCCCAGATTTTTTCATCCATGAGAGAACCAGAAGGGCTGATCTCAACTAATTGGGCTGCATATCCAAGAATCCTTGGGGTAGGGCAGTTCTGAGTCAAAGTGCCACCTAAGGAAGGAAAGCAGTTTCCTTGCAACAGGAAAGCACACCAAGGCCTGGAGTTTTCTCTATGAAACTGAAGTGGGCTTGAAGGTTGATGCCTACTGACTGCCCTCTTTATATGCAGTTGAGAAAATGGGACAAGGGTGATGCAACCCGCTTACAACGAAATGTTTCTCTTCAGAATAGGAGATTTTGCTATCAAACGACAGCAGCTCGTCTCCGTCAGAATGCGGTTTCTGTGTTGACTAGGGAAAGACACGATGGGCCCTAGCTTAGAACGGCTCTTTGCCCAGTTGGTTTCATCCATGAAAGAGCCAGAAGGACTGATCTCAACTAATCGGGCTGCAAATCCCCGAATACTTGGGGTAGTGCAGTCCTGATCCAATGTGCCACCTAAAGAATGAAAGCAAAGTTTCCAGCCTGGGAAGCAGGGTCTCAAGTAAGTCTGCTAAATGACTGCCCTCCTTTATAGCCATTTGAGAAAAGTTGGCAAGGCTGATGCAACCCGCTTACAACGAAATATTTCTCTTCAGAATAGGAGATTGTGCTACCAAACGCCAGCAGCTCCTCTCCCTCAGAATGCTGTTTCTGTGTAGACTAGGGAAAGACACCATGGTCCCCAGCTTAGAACGGCTCTTTGCCCAGATGGTTTCATCCATGAGAGAACCAGAAGGGCTGATCTCAACTACTCGGGCTGTACATCCCTGAATCCTTGGGGTAGGGCAGTTCTGAGCCAAAGTGCCACCTAAGGAATGAAAGCAGTTTCCTTGCCACAGGAAAGCACACTGAGGCCTGGAGTTTTCTCTATGAAATTGGAGTGGGCTTGAAGGGTGACGCCTACTGACAGCCCTCCTTTATATCCAGTTGAGAAAATGTGGCAAGGCTGATGCAACCCGCTTACAACGAAATGTTTCTCTTCAGAATAGGAGATTTTGCAATCACACGACAGCAGCTTGCCTCCCTCAGAGTGCTGTTTCTGTGTAGACTAGGGAAAGGCACGATGGTCCCCAGCCTAGAACGGCTCTTTGCCCAGTTGGTTTCATCCATGAAAGAGCCAGGGCTGATCTCAGCTAATCGGGCTGCACATCCCAGAATCCTTGGGGAAGGGCAGTTCTGACCCAAAGTGCCACCTAAGGAATGAAAGCAGTTTCCTTAACACAGGAAAGCACACCAAGGCCTGGAGTTTTCTCTATGAAACTGGAGTGGGCTCGAAGGGTGAGGCCTACTGACTGCCCTCCTTTATATCCAGTTGAGAAAATGGGACAAGGCTGATGCAACCCGCTTACAATGAAATGTTTCTCTTCAGAATAGGAGATTTTGCTACTAAACGCCACCAGCTCGTCTCACTCAGACTGCTGTTTCTGTGTAGACTAGGGAAAGACAGCATGGTCCCCAGCTTAGAATGGCTCTTTGCCCAGTTGGTTTCATCCATGAAAGAGCCAGAAGGGCTGATCACAACTAATTGGGTTGCACATACCTGAATCCTTCTGGGAGGTCTGTTCTGAACCACAGGGCCAACTAAGGAATGAAAGCAAATTTCCTGCCACAGGAAAGCACACCGAGGCCTGGAGTTTTCTCTATGAAATTGGAGTGGGCTTCAAGGGTGAGGCCTACTGACTGCCCTCCTTTATATCCAGGTGAGGAAATGTGGGAAGGCTGAAGCAACCCGCTTACAACGAAATCTTTCTCTTCAGAATAGGAGGTTGTGCTACCAAACGCCAGCACCTCGTCTCCCTCAGAGTGCTGTTTCTGGGTAGACTAGGGAAAGACACGATGGTCCCCAGCTTAGAACGGCTCTTTGTCCACTTGGTTTCATCCATGAAAGAGCCATAATGGCTGATCTCAACTAATCGGGCTGCACATCCCTGAATCCTTGGGGTAGGGCAGTTCTGAGCCGAAGTGCAACCTAAGGAAAGAAAGCAAAGTTTCCACTCTGGGAATCAGGGACTCAAGTAAGTCTGCCAACTGACTGCCCTCCTTTATAACTAGTTGAAAAAATGTGGCCAGGCTGATGCTACCCGCTTACATCGAAATGTTTCTCTTCAGAATAGGAGATTTTGCTACCAAACGCCAGCAGCTCGTCTCCCTCAGAGTGCTGTTCCTGTGTAGACTAAGGAAAGACACCATGGTCCCCAGCTTAGAACGGCTCTTTGCCCACATGATTTCATCCATGAGAGAACCAGAAGGGCTGATCTCAACTAATCGGGCTGCACATCCCTGAATCCTTGGGGTAGGCACTCCTGAGCCAATGTGCCACCTAAGGAATGAAAGCAAATTTACAGCCTGGGAAGCAGGGTCTCAAGTAAGTTTGCTAAATGCCTGCCCGCCTTTATAGCCAGTTGAGAAAATGTGGCAAGGTTGATGAAACCCGCTTACAACGAAATGTTTCTCTTCAGAATAGGAGATTTTGCTACCAAACGCTTGCAGCCAGTCTCCCTCAGCGTGCTGTTTCTGTGTAGACTAGGGAAAGACACCATGGTTCCCAGCTTAGAACAGCTCTTTTCCCAGTTGATTTCATCCATAAAAGAGCCAGGGCTGATCTCAACTAAGCAGGCTGCACATCCCTGAATCCTTGGGGTAGGGCAGTTCTGAGCCAAAGTGCAACCTAAGGAATGAAAGCAGTTTCCTTACCACAGGAAAGCACACCAAGGCCTGGAGTTTTCTCTATGAAACTGGAGTGGCCTCGAAGGGTGAGGCCTACTGACTGCCCTCTTTATATCCAGTTGAGAAAATGGGACAAGGCTGATGCAACCCGCTTACAACGAAATTTTTCTCTTCAGAATAGGAGATTTCGCTACCAAACGCCAGCAGCTCGTTTCCCTCAGAGTGCTATTTCTGTGTAGACTAGGGAAAGACACGATGGTCCCCAGCTTAGAACGGCTCTTTGTCCACTTGGTTTCATCCATGAAAGAGCCATAATGGCTGATCTCAACTAATCGGGCTGCACATCCCTGAATCCTTGGGGTAGGGCAGTTCTGAGCCGAAGTGCAACCTAAGGAAAGAAAGCAAAGTTTCCACTCTGGGAATCAGGGACTCAAGTAAGTCTGCCAACTGACTGCCCTCCTTTATAACTAGTTGAAAAAATGTGGCCAGGCTGATGCTACCCGCTTACATCGAAATGTTTCTCTTCAGAATAGGAGATTTTGCTACCAAACGCCAGCAGCTCGTCTCCCTCAGAGTGCTGTTCCTGTGTAGACTAAGGAAAGACACCATGGTCCCCAGCTTAGAACGGCTCTTTGCCCACATGATTTCATCCATGAGAGAACCAGAAGGGCTGATCTCAACTAATCGGGCTGCACATCCCTGAATCCTTGGGGTAGGCACTCCTGAGCCAATGTGCCACCTAAGGAATGAAAGCAAATTTACAGGCTGGGAAGCAGGGTCTCAAGTAAGTCTGCTAAATGCCTGCCCTCCTTTATAGCCAGTTGAGAAAATGTGGCAAGGCTGGTGCAACCCGCTTACAACGGAATGTTTCTCTTTAGAATAGGAGATTGTGCTACCAAACGCCAGCAGCTCGTCTCCCTCAGAATGCTGTTTCTCTGTAGACAAGGAAAAGACACCTTGGTCCCCAGCTCAGAACGGCTCCTTGCCCAGATTTTTTCATCCATGAGAGAACCAGAAGGGCTGATCTCAACTAATTGGGCTGCATATCCAAGAATCCTTGGGGTAGGGCAGTTCTGAGTCAAAGTGCCACCTAAGGAAGGAAAGCAGTTTCCTTGCAACAGGAAAGCACACCAAGGCCTGGAGTTTTCTCTATGAAACTGAAGTGGGCTTGAAGGTTGATGCCTACTGACTGCCCTCTTTATATCCAGTTGAGAAAATGGGACAAGGCTGATGCAACCCGCTTACAACGAAATGTTTCTCTTCAGAATAGGAGATTTCGCTACCAAACGCCAGCAGCTCGTTTCCCTCAGAGTGTTATTTCTGTGTAGACTAGGGAAAGACACCATGGTCCCCAGCTTAGAACAGCTCCGTGCCCAAATGGTTTCATCCATGAGAGAACCAGAAGGGCTGATCTCAACTAATCGGGCTGCATATCCAAGAATCCTTGGGGTAGGGCAGTTCTGAGTCAAAGTGCCACCTAAGGAAGGAAAGCAGTTTCCTTGCAACAGGAAAGCACACCAAGGCCTGGAGTTTTCTCTATGAAACTGGAGTGGGCTTGAAGGTTGATGCCTACTGACTGCCCTCTTTATATCCAGTTGAGAAAATGGGACAAGGGTGATGCAACCCGCTTACAACGAAATGTTTCTCTTCAGAATAGGAGATTTCGCTATCAAACGACAGCAGCTCGTCTCTGTCAGAATGCGGTTTCTGTGTTGACTAGGGAAAGACACGATGGGCCCTAGCTTAGAACGGCTCTTTGCCCAGTTGGTTTCATCCATGAAAGAGCCAGAAGGACTGATCTCAACTAATCGGGCTGCAAATCCCCGAATACTTGGGGTAGTGCATTCTTGATACAATGTGCCACCTAAAGAATGAAAGCAAAGTTTCCAGCCTGGGAAGCAGGGTCTCAAGTAAGTCTGCTAAATGACTGACCTCCTTTATAGCCATTTGAGAAAAGGTGGCAAGGCTGATGCAACCCGCTTACAACGAAATATTTCTCTTCAGAATAGGAGATTGTGCTACCAAACGCCAGCAGCTCGTCTCCCTCAGAATGCTGTTTCTCTGTAGACAAGGAAAAGACACCTTGGTCCCCAGCTCAGAACGGCTCCTTGCCCAGATTTTTTCATCCATGAGAGAACCAGAAGGGCTGATCTCAACTAATTGGGCTGCATATCCAAGAATCCTTGGGGTAGGGCAGTTCTGAGTCAAAGTGCCACCTAAGGAAGGAAAGCAGTTTCCTTGCAACAGGAAAGCACACCAAGGCCTGGAGTTTTCTCTATGAAACTGAAGTGGGCTTGAAGGTTGATGCCTACTGACTGCCCTCTTTATATCCAGTTGAGAAAATGGGACAAGGCTGATGCAACCCGCTTACAACGAAAAGTTTCTCTTCAGAATAGGAGATTTCGCTACCAAACGCCAGCAGCTCGTTTCCCTCAGAGTGTTATTTCTGTGTAGACTAGGGAAAGACACCATGGTCCCCAGCTTAGAACAGCTCCGTGCCCAAATGGTTTCATCCATGAGAGAACCAGAAGGGCTGATCTCAACTAATCGGGCTGCATATCCAAGAATCCTTGGGGTAGGGCAGTTCTGAGTCAAAGTGCCACCTAAGGAAGGAAAGCAGTTTCCTTGCAACAGGAAAGCACACCAAGGCCTGGAGTTTTCTCTATGAAACTGGAGTGGGCTTGAAGGTTGATGCCTACTGACTGCCCTCTTTATACCCAGTTGAGAAAATGGGACAAGGGTGATGCAACCCGCTTACAACGAAATGTTTCTCTTCAGAATAGGAGATTTCGCTATCAAACGACAGCAGCTCGTCTCTGTCAGAATGCGGTTTCTGTGTTGACTAGGGAAAGACACGATGGGCCCTAGCTTAGAACGGCTCTTTGCCCAGTTGGTTTCATCCATGAAAGAGCCAGAAGGACTGATCTCAACTAATCGGGCTGCAAATCCCCGAATACTTGGGGTAGTGCATTCTTGATCCAATGTGCCACCTAAAGAATGAAAGCAAAGTTTCCAGCCTGGGAAGCAGGGTCTCAAGTAAGTCTGCTAAATGACTGCCCTCCTTTATAGCCATTTGAGAAAAGGTGGCAAGGCTGATGCAACCCGCTTACAACGAAATATTTCTCTTCAGAATAGGAGATTGTGCTACCAAACGCCAGCAGCTCCTCTCCCTCAGAATGCTGTTTCTGTGTAGACTAGGGAAAGACACCATGGTCCCCAGCTTAGAACGGCTCTTTGCCCAGATGGTTTCATCCATGAGAGAACCAGAAGGGCTGATCTCAACTACTCGGGCTGTACATCCCTGAATCCTTGGGGTAGGGCAGTTCTGAGCCAAAGTGCCACCTAAGGAATGAAAACAGTTTCCTTGCCACAGGAAAGCACACTGAGGCCTGGAGTTTTCTCTATGAAATTGGAGAGGGCTTGAAGGGTGACGCCTACTGACAGCCCTCCTTTATATCCAGTTGAGAAAATGTGGCAAGGCTGATGCAACCCGCTTACAACGAAATGTTTCTCTTCAGAATAGGAGATTTTGCAATCACACGACAGCAGCTTTCCTCCCTCAGAGTGCTGTTTCTGTGTAGACTAGGGAAAGGCGTGATGGTCCCCAGCCTAGAACGAATCTTTGCCCAGTTGGTTTCATCCATGAAAGAGCCAGGGCTGATCTCAGCTAATCGGGCTGCACATCCCAGAATCCTTGGGGAAGGGCAGTTCTGACCCAAAGTGCCACCTAAGGAATGAAAGCAGTTTCCTTACCACAGGAAAGCACACCAAGGCCTGGAGTTTTCTCTATGAAACTGGAGTGGGCTCGAAGGGTGAGGCCTACTGACTGCCCTCCTTTATATCCAGTTGAGAAAATGGGACAAGGCTGATGCAACCCGCTTACAATGAAATGTTTCTCTTCAGAATAGGAGATTTTGCTACTAAACGCCAGCAGCTCGTCTCACTCAGACTGCTGTTTCTCTGTAGACTAGGGAAAGACAGCATGATCCCCAGCTTAGAATGGCTCTTTGCCCAGTTGGTTTCATCCATGAAAGAGCCAGAAGGGCTGATCACAACTAATTGGGTTGCACATCCCTGAATCCTTCTGGGAGGACTGTTCTGAGCCACAGGGCCAACTAAGGAATGAAAGCAAATTTCCTGCCACAGGAAAGCACACCGAGGCCTGGAGTTTTCTCTATGAAATTGGAGTGGGTTCAAGGGTGAGGCCTACTGACTGCCCTCCTTTATATCCAGGTGTGGAAATGTGGGAAGGCTGAAGCAACCCGCTTACAACGAAATTTTTCTCTTCAGAATAGGAGGTTGTGCTACCAAACGCCAGCACCTCGTCTCCCTCAGAGTGCTGTTTCTGGGTAGACTAGGGAAAGACACGATGGTCCCCAGCTTAGAACGGCTCTTTGTCCAGTTGGTTTCATCCATGAAAGAGCCATAATGGCTGATCTCAACTAATCGGGCTGCACATCCCTGAATCCTTGGGGTAGGGCAGTTCTGAGCCGAAGTGCAACCTAAGGAAAGAAAGCAAAGTTTCCACTCTGGGAATCAGGGACTCAAGTAAGTCTGCCAACTGACTGCCCTCCTTTATAACTAGTTGAAAAAATGTGGCCAGGCTGATGCTACCCGCATACATCGAAATGTTTCTCTTCAGAATTGGAGATTTTGCTACCAAACGCCAGAAGCTCGTCTCCCTCAGAGTGTTGTTCCTGTGTAGACTAAGGAAAGACACCATGGTCCCCAGCTTAGAACGGCTCTTTGCCCATATGATTTCATCCATGAGAGAACCAGAAGGGCTGATCTCAACTAATCGGGCTGCACATCCCTGAATCCTTGGGGTAGGCACTCCTGAGCCAATGTGCCACCTAAGGAATGAAAGCAAATTTACAGCCTGGGAAGCAGGGTCTCAAGTAAGTTTGCTAAATGCCTGACCGCCTTTATAGCCAGTTGAGAAAATGTGGCAAGGTTGATGCAACCCGCTTACAACGAAATGTTTCTCTTCAGAATAGGAGATTTTGCTACCAAACGCTTGCAGCTAGTCTCCCTCAGAGTGATGTTTCTGTGTAGACTAGGGAAAGACACCATGGTTCCCAGCTTACAACAGCTCTTTTCCCAGTTGATTTCATCCATGAAAGAGCCAGGGCTGATCTCAACTAAGCAGGCTGCACATCCCTGAATCCTTGGGGTGGGCAGTTCTGAGCCAAAGTGCCACCTAAGGAATGAAAGCAGTTTCCTTACCACAGGAAAGCACACCAAGGCCTGGAGTTTTCTCTATGAAACTGGAGTGGCCTCGAAGGGTGAGGACTACTGACTGCCCTCCTTTATAGCCAGTTGAGAAAATGTGGCAAGGCTGAGGCAACCTGCATACAACGAAATGTTTCTCTTCAGATTAGGAGATTTTGCTGTCAAACTCCAGCAGCTCGTCTCCCTCAGAGTGCTGTTTCGGTGTAGACTAGTGAAAGACACGATGGTCCCCAGCTTAGAACGGCTCTTTGCCCAGTTGGTTTCATCCATGAAAGAGTCAGAAGGGCTGATCTCAACTAATGAGGCTGCACATCACTGAATCCTTGGGGTAGGCTATTCGTCAGCTACTGTGCCACCTAAGGAATGAAAGCAAAGTTTCCAGCCTGGGAAGCTGGGTCTAGAGTAAGTCTGCTAAATGACTGCCCTCCTTTATAGCCAGTTGAAAAAATGTGGCAAAGCTGATGCAACACGCTTACAACGAAATGTTTCTCTTCAGAATAGGAAATTTTGCTACCAAACGCCAGCAGCTCGTCTCACTCAGACTGCTGTTTCTGTGTAGACTAGGGAAAGACACCATGGTTCCTAACTTAGAAAGACTCTTTTCCCAGTTGGTTTCATCCATGAAAGAGCCAGAAGGGCTGATCTCAACTAATCGGGCTGCACATCCCCGAATCCTTGGGGTAGTGCAGCTCTGAGCCGAAGTGCAACCTAAGGAAAGAAAGCAAAGTTTCCAGCCTGGGTAGGAGGGACTCAAGTAAGTCTGCCAACTGACTGCCCTCCTTTATAGCCAGTTGAGAAAATGTGGCAAGGCTGAGGCAACCCGCATACAACGAAATGTTTCTCTTCAGATTAGGAGATTTTGCTACCAAACTCCTGCAGCTCGTCTCCCTCAGAGTGCTGTTTCTGTGTAGACTAGGGAAAGACACGATGGTTCCAACGTAGAACAGCTCTTTTCCCAGTTGTTTTCATCCATGAAAGAGCCAGGGCTGATCTCAACTAATCAGGCTGCACATTCCTGAATCCTTGGGGTAGGGAAGTTCTGAGCCAAAGTGCCACCTAAGGAATGAAAGCAGTTTCCTTACCACAGGAAAGCACACCAAGGCCTGGAGTTTTCTCTATGAAACTGGAGTGGGCTCGAAGGGTGAGGCCTACTGACTGCCCTCCTTTATATCCAGTTGAGAAAATGGGACAAGGCTTATGCAACCCGCTTACAACGAAAGGTTTCTCTTCAGAATAGGAGATTTTGCTACCAAAAGCCTGCAGCTCGTCTCCCTCAGAGTGCTGTTTCTGTGTAGACTAGGGAAAGACACCATGGTTCCCAGCTTAGAACAGCTCTTTTCCCAGGTGGGTTCATCCATGAAAGAGCCAGGGCTGATCTCAACTAATCAGGCTCCACATCCCTGAATCCTTGGGGTAGGGCAGTTCTGAGCCAAAGTGCCACCTAAGGAAGGAAAGCAGTTTGCTTACCACAAGAAAGCACACCAAAGCCTGGAGTTTTCTCTATAAAACTGGAGTGGGCTTGAAGGTTGATGCCTACTGACTGCCCTCTTTATATCCAGTTGAGAAAATGGGACGAGGCTGATGCAACCCTCTTACAACGAAATGTTTCTCTTCAGTATAGGAGATTTCGCTACCAAACGCCAGCAGCTCGTCTCACTCAGACTGCTGTTTCTGTGTAGACTAGGGAAAGACACCATGGTTCCTAACTTAGAAAGACTCTTTTCTCAGTTGCTTTCATCCATGAAAGAGCCAGAAGGGCTGATCCCAACTAATCGGGCTGCACATCCCTGAATCCTTGGGGTAGTGCAGCTCTGAGCCGAAGTGCAACCTAAGGAAAGAAAGCAAAGTTTCCAGCCTGGGAAGGAGGGACTCAAGTAAGTCTGCCAATTGACTGCCCTCCTTTATAGCCATTTGAGAAAATGTGGCAAAGCTGATGCAACCCGCTTACAACGAAATGTTTCTCTTCAGAATAGGAGGTTTCGCCACCAAATGCCAGCAGCTCGTCTCCCTCAGAGTGCTGTTTCTGTGTAGACTAGGGAAAGACAACATGGTCCCCAGCTTAGAATGGTTCTTTGCCCAGTTGGTTTCATCCATGAAACAGCCAGAAGGGCTGATCACAACTAATCAGGCTGCAAATCACTGAATCCTTCTGGGAGGGCTGTTCTGAGCCAAAGGGCCACCTAAGGAATGAAAGCAAATTTCCTACCAGAGGAAGCACACGGAAGCCTGTTGTTTTCTCTATGAAATTGGAGTGGGCTGGAAGGGTGAGGCCTACTGACTTCCCTCCTTTATAGCCAATTGAGGAAATGTGTCAAGGCTGATGCATCCCGCTTACAACGAAATGTTTCTCTTCAGATTAGGAGATTTTGCTACCAAACTCCTGCAGCTCGTCTCCCTCAGAGTGCTGTTTCTGTGTAGACTAGGGAAAGACACGATGGTTCCAACGTAGAACAGCTCTTTTCCCAGTTGTTTTCATCCATGAAAGAGCCAGGGCTGATCTCAACTAATCAGGCTGCACATTCCTGAATCCTTGGGGTAGGGAAGTTCTGAGCCAAAGTGCCACCTAAGGAATGAAAGCAGTTTCCTTACCACAGGAAAGCACACCAAGGCCTGGAGTTTTCTCTATGAAACTGGAGTGGGCTCGAAGGGTGAGGCCTACTGACTGCCCTCCTTTATATCCAGTTGAGAAAATGGGACAAGGCTTATGCAACCCGCTTACAACGAAAGGTTTCTCTTCAGAATAGGAGATTTTGCTACCAAAAGCCTGCAGCTCGTCTCCCTCAGAGTGCTGTTTCTGTGTAGACTAGGGAAAGACACCATGGTTCCCAGCTTAGAACAGCTCTTTTCCCAGGTGGGTTCATCCATGAAAGAGCCAGGGCTGATCTCAACTAATCAGGCTCCACATCCCTGAATCCTTGGGGTAGGGCAGTTCTGAGCCAAAGTGCCACCTAAGGAAGGAAAGCAGTTTGCTTACCACAAGAAAGCACACCAAAGCCTGGAGTTTTCTCTATAAAACTGGAGTGGGCTTGAAGGTTGATGCCTACTGACTGCCCTCTTTATATCCAGTTGAGAAAATGGGACGAGGCTGATGCAACCCTCTTACAACGAAATGTTTCTCTTCAGTATAGGAGATTTCGCTACCAAACGCCAGCAGCTCGTCTCACTCAGACTGCTGTTTCTGTGTAGACTAGGGAAAGACACCATGGTTCCTAACTTAGAAAGACTCTTTTCTCAGTTGCTTTCATCCATGAAAGAGCCAGAAGGGCTGATCCCAACTAATCGGGCTGCACATCCCTGAATCCTTGGGGTAGTGCAGCTCTGAGCCGAAGTGCAACCTAAGGAAAGAAAGCAAAGTTTCCAGCCTGGGAAGGAGGGACTCAAGTAAGTCTGCCAATTGACTGCCCTCCTTTATAGCCATTTGAGAAAATGTGGCAAAGCTGATGCAACCCGCTTACAACGAAATGTTTCTCTTCAGAATAGGAGGTTTCGCCACCAAATGCCAGCAGCTCGTCTCCCTCAGAGTGCTGTTTCTGTGTAGACTAGGGAAAGACAACATGGTCCCCAGCTTAGAATGGTTCTTTGCCCAGTTGGTTTCATCCATGAAACAGCCAGAAGGGCTGATCACAACTAATCAGGCTGCAAATCACTGAATCCTTCTGGGAGGGCTGTTCTGAGCCAAAGGGCCACCTAAGGAATGAAAGCAAATTTCCTACCAGAGGAAGCACACGGAAGCCTGTTGTTTTCTCTATGAAATTGGAGTGGGCTGGAAGGGTGAGGCCTACTGACTTTCCTCCTTTATAGCCAATTGAGGAAATGTGTCAAGGCTGATGCATCCCGCTTACAACGAAATGTTTCTCTTCAGAATAGGAGATTTTGCTACCAAACGGCAACAGCTCGTCTCCCTCAGAATGCTGTTTCTGTGTAGACTAGGGAAATACACCATGGTCCCCAGCTTAGAACGGCTCTTTGCCCAGTTGGTTTCATCCATGAAAGAGCCAGAAGGACTGATCTCAACTAATCGGGCTGCAAATCCCCGAATACTTGGGGTAGTGCAGTCCTGATCCAATGTGCCACCTAAAGAATGAAAGCAAAGTTTCCAGCCTGGGAAGCAGGGTCTCAAGTAAGTCTGCTAAATGACTGCCCTCCTTTATGGCCATTTGAGAAAAGGTGGCAAGGCTGATGCAACCCGCTTACAACGAAATATTTCTCTTCAGAATAGGAGATTGTGCTACCAAACGCCAGCAGCTCCTCTCCCTCAGAATGCTGTTTCTGTGTAGACTAGGGAAAGACACCATGGTCCCCAGCTTAGAACGGCTCTTTGCCCAGATGGTTTCATCCATGAGAGAACCAGAAGGGCTGATCTCAACTACTCGGGCTGTACATCCCTGAATCCTTGGGGTAGGGCAGTTCTGAGCCAAAGTGCCACCTAAGGAATGAAAGCAGTTTCCTTGCCACAGGAAAGCACACTGAGGCCTGGAGTTTTCTCTATGAAATTGGAGTGGGCTTGAAGGGTGACGCCTACTGACAGCCCTCCTTTATATCCAGTTGAGAAAATGTGGCAAGGCTGATGCAACCCGCTTACAACGAAATGTTTCTCTTCAGAATAGGAGATTTTGCAATCACACGACAGCAGCTTGCCTCCATCAGAGTGCTGTTTCTGTGTAGACTAGGGAAAGGCACGATGGTCCCCAGCCTAGAACGGCTCTTTGCCCAGTTGGTTTCATCCATGAAAGAGCCAGGGCTGATCTCAGCTAATCGGGCTGCACATCCCAGAATCCTTGGGGAAGGGCAGTTCTGACCCAAAGTGCCACCTAAGGAATGAAAGCAGTTTCCTTAACACAGGAAAGCACACCAAGGCCTGGAGTTTTCTCTATGAAACTGGAGTGGGCTCGAAGGGTGAGGCCTACTGACTGCCCTCCTTTATATCCAGTTGAGAAAATGGGACAAGGCTGATGCAACCCGCTTACAATGAAATGTTTCTCTTCAGAATAGGAGATTTTGCTACTAAACGCCACCAGCTCGTCTCACTCAGACTGCTGTTTCTGTGTAGACTAGGGAAAGACAGCATGGTCCCCAGCTTAGAATGGCTCTTTGCCCAGTTGGTTTCATCCATGAAAGAGCCAGAAGGGCTGATC
Organism: Balaenoptera physalus; assembly: GCF_965194825.1. Lineage (NCBI taxonomy): Eukaryota > Metazoa > Chordata > Mammalia > Artiodactyla > Balaenopteridae > Balaenoptera > Balaenoptera physalus. Next base: position 146,382 of record NW_028125275.1, read on the forward strand.
ACAACTAATTGGGTTGCACATACCTGAATCCTTCTGGGAGGTCTGTTCTGAACCACAGGGCCAACTAAGGAATGAAAGCAAATTTCCTGCCACAGGAAAGCACACCGAGGCCTGGAGTTTTCTCTATGAAATTGGAGTGGGCTTCAAGGGTGAGGCCTACTGACTGCCCTCCTTTATATCCAGGTGAGGAAATGTGGGAAGGCTGAAGCAACCCGCTTACAACGAAATCTTTCTCTTCAGAATAGGAGGTTGTGCTACCAAACGCCAGCACCTCGTCTCCCTCAGAGTGCTGTTTCTGGGTAGACTAGGGAAAGACACAATGGTCCCCAGCTTAGAACGGCTCTTTGTCCACTTGGTTTCATCCATGAAAGAGCCATAATGGCTGATCTCAACTAATCGGGCTGCACATCCCTGAATCCTTGGGGTAGGGCAGTTCTGAGCCGAAGTGCAACCTAAGGAAAGAAAGCAAAGTTTCCACTCTGGGAATCAGGGACTCAAGTAAGTCTGCCAACTGACTGCCCTCCTTTATAACTAGTTGAAAAAATGTGGCCAGGCTGATGCTACCCGCTTACATCGAAATGTTTCTCTTCAGAATAGGAGATTTTGCTACCAAACGCCAGCAGCTCGTCTCCCTCAGAGTGCTGTTCCTGTGTAGACTAAGGAAAGACACCATGGTCCCCAGCTTAGAACGGCTCTTTGCCCACATGATTTCATCCATGAGAGAACCAGAAGGGCTGATCTCAACTAATCGGGCTGCACATCCCTGAATCCTTGGGGTAGGCACTCCTGAGCCAATGTGCCACCTAAGGAATGAAAGCAAATTTACAGCCTGGGAAGCAGGGTCTCAAGTAAGTTTGCTAAATGCCTGCCCGCCTTTATAGCCAGTTGAGAAAATGTGGCAAGGTTGATGAAACCCGCTTACAACGAAATGTTTCTCTTCACAATAGGAGATTTTGCTACCAAACGCTTGCAGCCAGTCTCCCTCAGCGTGCTGTTTCTGTGTAGACTAGGGAAAGACACCATGGTTCCCAGCTTAGAACAGCTCTTTTCCCAGTTGATTTCATCCATGAAAGAGCCAGGGCTGATCTCAACTAAGCAGGCTGCACATCCCTGAATCCTTGGGGTAGGGCAGTTCTGAGCCAAAGTGCAACCTAAGGAATGAAAGCAGTTTCCTTACCACAGGAAAGCACACCAAGGCCTGGAGTTTTCTCTATGAAACTGGAGTGGCCTCGAAGGGTGAGGCCTACTGACTGCCCTCTTTATATCCAGTTGAGAAAATGGGACAAGGCTGATGCAACCCGCTTACAACGAAATTTTTCTCTTCAGAATAGGAGATTTCGCTACCAAACGCCAGCAGCTCGTTTCCCTCAGAGTGCTATTTCTGTGTAGACTAGGGAAAGACACGATGGTCCCCAGCTTAGAACGGCTCTTTGTCCACTTGGTTTCATCCATGAAAGAGCCATAATGGCTGATCTCAACTAATCGGGCTGCACATCCCTGAATCCTTGGGGTAGGGCAGTTCTGAGCCGAAGTGCAACCTAAGGAAAGAAAGCAAAGTTTCCACTCTGGGAATCAGGGACTCAAGTAAGTCTGCCAACTGACTGCCCTCCTTTATAACTAGTTGAAAAAATGTGGCCAGGCTGATGCTACCCGCTTACATCGAAATGTTTCTCTTCAGAATAGGAGATTTTGCTACCAAACGCCAGCAGCTCGTCTCCCTCAGAGTGCTGTTCCTGTGTAGACTAAGGAAAGACACCATGGTCCCCAGCTTAGAACGGCTCTTTGCCCACATGATTTCATCCATGAGAGAACCAGAAGGGCTGATCTCAACTAATCGGGCTCAACATCCCTGAATCCTTGGGGTAGGCACTCCTGAGCCAATGTGCCACCTAAGGAATGAAAGCAAATTTACAGGCTGGGAAGCAGGGTCTCAAGTAAGTCTGCTAAATGCCTGCCCTCCTTTATAGCCAGTTGAGAAAATGTGGCAAGGCTGGTGCAACCCGCTTACAACGGAATGTTTCTCTTTAGAATAGGAGATTGTGCTACCAAACGCCAGCAGCTCGTCTCCCTCAGAATGCTGTTTCTCTGTAGACAAGGAAAAGACACCTTGGTCCCCAGCTCAGAACGGCTCCTTGCCCAGATTTTTTCATCCATGAGAGAACCAGAAGGGCTGATCTCAACTAATTGGGCTGCATATCCAAGAATCCTTGGGGTAGGGCAGTTCTGAGTCAAAGTGCCACCTAAGGAAGGAAAGCAGTTTCCTTGCAACAGGAAAGCACACCAAGGCCTGGAGTTTTCTCTATGAAACTGAAGTGGGCTTGAAGGTTGATGCCTACTGACTGCCCTCTTTAAATCCAGTTGAGAAAATGGGACAAGGCTGATGCAACCCGCTTACAACGAAATGTTTCTCTTCAGAATAGGAGATTTCGCTACCAAACGCCAGCAGCTCGTTTCCCTCAGAGTGTTATTTCTGTGTAGACTAGGGAAAGACACCATGGTCCCCAGCTTAGAACAGCTCCGTGCCCAAATGGTTTCATCCATGAGAGAACCAGAAGGGCTGATCTCAACTAATCGGGCTGCATATCCAAGAATCCTTGGGGTAGGGCAGTTCTGAGTCAAAGTGCCACCTAAGGAAGGAAAGCAGTTTCCTTGCAACAGGAAAGCACACCAAGGCCTGGAGTTTTCTCTATGAAACTGGAGTGGGCTTGAAGGTTGATGCCTACTGACTGCCCTCTTTATATCCAGTTGAGAAAATGGGACAAGGGTGATGCAACCCGCTTACAACGAAATGTTTCTCTTCAGAATAGGAGATTTCGCTATCAAACGACAGCAGCTCGTCTCTGTCAGAATGCGGTTTCTGTGTTGACTAGGGAAAGACACGATGGGCCCTAGCTTAGAACGGCTCTTTGCCCAGTTGGTTTCATCCATGAAAGAGCCAGAAGGACTGATCTCAACTAATCGGGCTGCAAATCCCCGAATACTTGGGGTAGTGCATTCTTGATACAATGTGCCACCTAAAGAATGAAAGCAAAGTTTCCAGCCTGGGAAGCAGGGTCTCAAGTAAGTCTGCTAAATGACTGACCTCCTTTATAGCCATTTGAGAAAAGGTGGCAAGGCTGATGCAACCCGCTTACAACGAAATATTTCTCTTCAGAATAGGAGATTGTGCTACCAAACGCCAGCAGCTCGTCTCCCTCAGAATGCTGTTTCTCTGTAGACAAGGAAAAGACACCTTGGTCCCCAGCTCAGAACGGCTCCTTGCCCAGATTTTTTCATCCATGAGAGAACCAGAAGGGCTGATCTCAACTAATTGGGCTGCATATCCAAGAATCCTTGGGGTAGGGCAGTTCTGAGTCAAAGTGCCACCTAAGGAAGGAAAGCAGTTTCCTTGCAACAGGAAAGCACACCAAGGCCTGGAGTTTTCTCTATGAAACTGAAGTGGGCTTGAAGGTTGATGCCTACTGACTGCCCTCTTTATATCCAGTTGAGAAAATGGGACAAGGCTGATGCAACCCGCTTACAACGAAATGTTTCTCTTCAGAATAGGAGATTTCGCTACCAAACGCCAGCAGCTCGTTTCCCTCAGAGTGTTATTTCTGTGTAGACTAGGGAAAGACACCATGGTCCCCAGCTTAGAACAGCTCCGTGCCCAAATGGTTTCATCCATGAGAGAACCAGAAGGGCTGATCTCAACTAATCGGGCTGCATATCCAAGAATCCTTGGGGTAGGGCAGTTCTGAGTCAAAGTGCCACCTAAGGAAGGAAAGCAGTTTCCTTGCAACAGGAAAGCACACCAAGGCCTGGAGTTTTCTCTATGAAACTGGAGTGGGCTTGAAGGTTGATGCCTACTGACTGCCCTCTTTATATCCAGTTGAGAAAATGGGACAAGGGTGATGCAACCCGCTTACAACGAAATGTTTCTCTTCAGAATAGGAGATTTCGCTATCAAACGACAGCAGCTCGTCTCTGTCAGAATGCGGTTTCTGTGTTGACTAGGGAAAGACACGATGGGCCCTAGCTTAGAACGGCTCTTTGCCCAGTTGGTTTCATCCATGAAAGAGCCAGAAGGACTGATCTCAACTAATCGGGCTGCAAATCCCCGAATACTTGGGGTAGTGCATTCTTGATCCAATGTGCCACCTAAAGAATGAAAGTAAAGTGTCCAGCCTGGGAAGCAGGGTCTCAAGTAAGTCTGCTAAATGACTGCCCTCCTTTATAGCCATTTGAGAAAAGGTGGCAAGGCTGATGCAACCCGCTTACAACGAAATATTTCTCTTCAGAATAGGAGATTGTGCTACCAAACGCCAGCAGCTCCTCTCCCTCAGAATGCTGTTTCTGTGTAGACTAGGGAAAGACACCATGGTCCCCAGCTTAGAACGGCTCTTTGCCCAGATGGTTTCATCCATGAGAGAACCAGAAGGGCTGATCTCAACTACTCGGGCTGTACATCCCTGAATCCTTGGGGTAGGGCAGTTCTGAGCCAAAGTGCCACCTAAGGAATGAAAACAGTTTCCTTGCCACAGGAAAGCACACTGAGGCCTGGAGTTTTCTCTATGAAATTGGAGAGGGCTTGAAGGGTGACGCCTACTGACAGCCCTCCTTTATATCCAGTTGAGAAAATGTGGCAAGGCTGATGCAACCCGCTTACAACGAAATGTTTCTCTTCAGAATAGGAGATTTTGCAATCACACGCCAGCAGCTTTCCTCCCTCAGAGTGCTGTTTCTGTGTAGACTAGGGAAAGGCGTGATGGTCCCCAGCCTAGAACGACTCTTTGCCCAGTTGGTTTCATCCATGAAAGAGCCAGGGCTGATCTCAGCTAATCGGGCTGCACATCCCAGAATCCTTGGGGAAGGGCAGTTCTGACCCAAAGTGCCACCTAAGGAATGAAAGCAGTTTCCTTACCACAGGAAAGCACACCAAGGCCTGGAGTTTTCTCTATGAAACTGGAGTGGGCTCGAAGGGTGAGGCCTACTGACTGCCCTCCTTTATATCCAGTTGAGAAAATGGGACAAGGCTGATGCAACCCGCTTACAATGAAATGTTTCTCTTCAGAATAGGAGATTTTGCTACTAAACGCCAGCAGCTCGTCTCACTCAGACTGCTGTTTCTCTGTAGACTAGGGAAAGACAGCATGATCCCCAGCTTAGAATGGCTCTTTGCCCAGTTGGTTTCATCCATGAAAGAGCCAGAAGGGCTGATCACAACTAATTGGGTTGCACATCCCTGAATCCTTCTGGGAGGACTGTTCTGAGCCACAGGGCCAACTAAGGAATGAAAGCAAATTTCCTGCCACAGGAAAGCACACCGAGGCCTGGAGTTTTCTCTATGAAATTGGAGTGGGTTCAAGGGTGAGGCCTACTGACTGCCCTCCTTTATATCCAGGTGTGGAAATGTGGGAAGGCTGAAGCAACCCGCTTACGACGAAATTTTTCTCTTCACAATAGGAGGTTGTGCTACCAAACGCCAGCACCTCGTCTCCCTCAGAGTGCTGTTTCTGGGTAGACTAGGGAAAGACACGATGGTCCCCAGCTTAGAACGGCTCTTTGTCCAGTTGTTTTCATCCATGAAAGAGCCATAATGGCTGATCTCAACTAATCGGGCTGCACATCCCTGAATCCTTGGGGTAGGGCAGTTCTGAGCCGAAGTGCAACCTAAGGAAAGAAAGCAAAGTTTCCACTCTGGGAATCAGGGACTCAAGTAAGTCTGCCAACTGACTGCCCTCCTTTATAACTAGTTGAAAAAATGTGGCCAGGCTGATGCTACCCGCTTACATCGAAATGTTTCTCTTCAGAATAGGAGATTTTGCTACCAAACGCCAGCAGCTCGTCTCCCTCAGAGTGCTGTTCCTGTGTAGACTAAGGAAAGACACCATGGTCCCCAGCTTAGAACGGCTCTTTGCCCACATGATTTCATCCATGAGAGAACCAGAAGGGCTGATCTCAACTAATCGGGCTGCACATCCCTGATTCCTTGGGGTAGGCACTCCTGAGCCAATGTGCCACCTAAGGAATGAAAGCAAATTTACAGCCTGGGAAGCAGGGTCTCAAGTAAGTTTGCTAAATGCCTGCCCGCCTTTATAGCCAGTTGAGAAAATGTGGCAAGGTTGATGAAACCCGCTTACAACGAAATGTTTCTCTTCAGAATAGGAGATTTTGCTACCAAACGCTTGCAGCCAGTCTCCCTCAGCGTGCTGTTTCTGTGTAGACTAGGGAAACACACCATGGTTCCCAGCTTAGAACAGCTCTTTTCCCAGTTGATTTCATCCATGAAAGAGCCAGGGCTGATCTCAACTAAGCAGGCTGCACATCCCTGAATCCTTGGGGTAGGGCAGTTCTGAGCCAAAGTGCCACCTAAGGAATGAAAGCAGTTTCCTTACCACAGGAAAGCACACCAAGGCCTGGAGTTTTCTCTATGAAACTGGAGTGGCCTCGAAGGGTGAGGCCTACTGACTGCCCTCTTTATATCCAGTTGAGAAAATGGGACAAGGCTGATGCAACCCGCTTACAACGAAATTTTTCTCTTCAGAATAGGAGATTTAGCTACCAAACGGCAGCAGCTCGTTTCCCTCAGAGTGCTATTTCTGTGTAGACTAGGGAAAGACACGATGGTCCCCAGCTTAGAACGGCTCTTTGTCCACTTGGTTTCATCCATGAAAGAGCCATAATGGCTGATCTCAACTAATCGGGCTGCACATCCCTGAATCCTTGGGGTAGGGCAGTTCTGAGCCGAAATGCAACCTAAGGAAAGAAAGCAAAGTTTCCACTCTGGGAATCAGGGACTCAAGTAAGTCTGCCAACTGACTGCCCTCCTTTATAACTAGTTGAAAAAATGTGGCCAGGCTGATGCTACCCGCTTACATCGAAATGTTTCTCTTCAGAATAGGAGATTTTGCTACCAAACGCCAGCAGCTCGTCTCCCTCAGAGTGCTGTTCCTGTGTAGACTAAGGAAAGACACCATGGTCCCCAGCTTAGAACGGCTCTTTGCCCACATGATTTCATCCATGAGAGAACCAGAAGGGCTGATCTCAACTAATCGGGCTGCACATCCCTGAATCCTTGGGGTAGGCACTCCTGAGCCAATGTGCCACCTAAGGAATGAAAGCAAATTTACAGCCTGGGAAGCAGGGTCTCAAGTAAGTTTGCTAAATGCCTGCCCGCCTTTATAGCCAGTTGAGAAAATGTGGCAAGGCTGATGCAACCCGCTTACAACGAAATGTTTCTCTTCAGAATAGGAGATTGTGCTACCAAACGCCAGCAGCTCGTCTCCCTCAGAATGCTGTTTCTCTGTAGACTAGGGAAAGACACCTTGGTCCCCAGCTCAGAACGGCTCCTTGCCCAGATTTTTTCATCCATGAGAGAACCAGAAGGGCTGATCTCAACTAATCGGGCTGCATATCCAAGAATCCTTGGGGTAGGGCAGTTCTGAGTCAAAGTGCCACCTAAGGAAGGAAAGCAGTTTCCTTGCAACAGGAAAGCACACCAAGGCCTGGAGTTTTCTCTATGAAACTGGAGTGGGCTTGAAGGTTGATGCCTACTGACTGCCCTCTTTATATGCAGTTGAGAAAATGGGACAAGGGTGATGCAACCCGCTTACAACGAAATGTTTCTCTTCAGAATAGGAGATTTCGCTATCAAACGACAGCAGCTCGTCTCCGTCAGAATGCGGTTTCTGTGTTGACTAGGGAAAGACACGATGGGCCCTAGCTTAGAACGGCTCTTTGCCCAGTTGGTTTCATCCATGAAAGAGCCAGAAGGACTGATCTCAACTAATCGGGCTGCAAATCCCCGAATACTTGGGGTAGTTCATTCTTGATCCAATGTGCCACCTAAAGAATGAAAGCAAAGTTTCCAGCCTGGGAAGCAGGGTCTCAAGTAAGTCTGCTAAATGACTGCCCTCCTTTATAGCCATTTGAGAAAAGGTGGCAAGGCTGATGCAACCCGCTTACAACGAAATATTTCTCTTCAGAATAGGAGATTGTGCTACCAAACGCCAGCAGCTCCTCTCCCTCAGAATGCTGTTTCTGTGTAGACTAGGGAAAGACACCATGGATCCCAGCTTAGAACGGCTCTTTGCCCAGATGGTTTCATCCATGAGAGAACCAGAAGGGCTGATCTCAACTACTCGGGCTGTACATCCCTGAATCCTTGGGGTAGGGCAGTTCTGAGCCAAAGTGCCACCTAAGGAATGAAAGCAGTTTCCTTGCCACAGGAAAGCACACTGAGGTCTGGAGTTTTCTCTATGAAATTGGAGTGGGCTTGAAGGGTGACGCCTACTGACAGCCCTCCTTTATATCCAGTTGAGAAAATGTGGCAAGGCTGATGCAACCCGCTTACAACGAAATGTTTCTCTTCAGAATAGGAGATTTTGCAATCACACGACAGCAGCTTGCCTCCCTCAGAGTGCTGTTTCTGTGTAGACTAGGGAAAGGCACGATGGTCCCCAGCCTAGAACGGCTCTTTGCCCAGTTGGTTTCATCCATGAAAGAGCCAGGGCTGATCTCAGCTAATCGGGCTGCACATCCTAGAATCCTTGGGGAAGGGCAGTTCTGACCCAAAGTGCCACCTAAGGAATGAAAGCAGTTTCCTTACCACAGGAAAGCACACCAAGGCCTGGAGTTTTCTCTATGAAACTGGAGTGGGCTCGAAGGGTGAGGCCTACTGACTGCCCTCCTTTATATCCAGTTGAGAAAATGGGACAAGGCTGATGCAACCCGCTTACAATGAAATGTTTCTCTTCAGAATAGGAGATTTTGCTACTAAACGCCAGCAGCTCGTCTCACTCAGACTGCTGTTTCTCTGTAGACTAGGGAAAGACAGCATGGTCCCCAGCTTAGAATGGCTCTTTGCCCAGTTGGTTTCATCCATGAAAGAGCCAGAAGGGCTGATCACAACTAATTGGGTTGCACATACCTGAATCCTTCTGGGAGGTCTGTTCTGAACCACAGGGCCAACTAAGGAATGAAAGCAAATTTCCTGCCACAGGAAAGCACACCGAGGCCTGGAGTTTTCTCTATGAAATTGGAGTGGGCTTCAACGTGAGGCCTACTGACTGCCCTCCTTTATATCCAGGTGAGGAAATGTGGGAAGGCTGAAGCAACCCGCTTACAACGAAATCTTTCTCTTCAGAATAGGAGGTTGTGCTACCAAACGCCAGCACCTCGTCTCCCTCAGAGTGCTGTTTCTGGGTAGACTAGGGAAAGACACGATGGTCCCCAGCTTAGAACGGCTCTTTGTCCACTTGGTTTCATCCATGAAAGAGCCATAATGGCTGATCTCAACTAATCGGGCTGCACATCCCTGAATCCTTGGGGTAGGGCAGTTCTGAGCCGAAGTGCAACCTAAGGAAAGAAAGCAAAGTTTCCACTCTGGGAATCAGGGACTCAAGTAAGTCTGCCAACTGACTGCCCTCCTTTATAACTAGTTGAAAAAATGTGGCCAGGCTGATGCTACCCGCTTACATCGAAATGTTTCTCTTCAGAATAGGAGATTTTGCTACCAAACGCCAGCAGCTCGTCTCCCTCAGAGTGCTGTTCCTGTGTAGACTAAGGAAAGACACCATGGTCCCCAGCTTAGAACGGCTCTTTGCCCACATGATGTCATCCATGAGAGAACCAGAAGGGCTGATCTCAACTAATCGGGCTGCACATCCCTGATTCCTTGGGGTAGGCACTCCTGAGCCAATGTGCCACCTAAGGAATGAAAGCAAATTTACAGCCTGGGAAGCAGGGTCTCAAGTAAGTTTGCTAAATGCCTGCCCGCCTTTATAGCCAGTTGAGAAAATGTGGCAAGGTTGATGAAACCCGCTTACAACGAAATGTTTCTCTTCAGAATAGGAGATTTTGCTACCAAACGCTTGCAGCCAGTCTCCCTCAGCGTGCTGTTTCTGTGTAGACTAGGGAAACACACCATGGTTCCCAGCTTAGAACAGCTCTTTTCCCAGTTGATTTCATCCATGAAAGAGCCAGGGCTGATCTCAACTAAGCAGGCTGCACATCCCTGAATCCTTGGGGTAGGGCAGTTCTGAGCCAAAGTGCCACCTAAGGAATGAAAGCAGTTTCCTTACCACAGGAAAGCACACCAAGGCCTGGAGTTTTCTCTATGAAACTGGAGTGGCCTCGAAGGGTGAGGCCTACTGACTGCCCTCTTTATATCCAGTTGAGAAAATGGGACAAGGCTGATGCAACCCGCTTACAACGAAATTTTTCTCTTCAGAATAGGAGATTTAGCTACCAAACGGCAGCAGCTCGTTTCCCTCAGAGTGCTATTTCTGTGTAGACTAGGGAAAGACACGATGGTCCCCAGCTTAGAACGGCTCTTTGTCCACTTGGTTTCATCCATGAAAGAGCCATAATGGCTGATCTCAACTAATCGGGCTGCACATCCCTGAATCCTTGGGGTAGGGCAGTTCTGAGCCGAAATGCAACCTAAGGAAAGAAAGCAAAGTTTCCACTCTGGGAATCAGGGACTCAAGTAAGTCTGCCAACTGACTGCCCTCCTTTATAACTAGTTGAAAAAATGTGGCCAGGCTGATGCTACCCGCTTACATCGAAATGTTTCTCTTCAGAATAGGAGATTTTGCTACCAAACGCCAGCAGCTCGTCTCCCTCAGAGTGCTGTTCCTGTGTAGACTAAGGAAAGACACCATGGTCCCCAGCTTAGAACGGCTCTTTGCCCACATGATTTCATCCATGAGAGAACCAGAAGGGCTGATCTCAACTAATCGGGCTGCACATCCCTGAATCCTTGGGGTAGGCACTCCTGAGCCAATGTGCCACCTAAGGAATGAAAGCAAATTTACAGCCTGGGAAGCAGGGTCTCAAGTAAGTTTGCTAAATGCCTGCCCGCCTTTATAGCCAGTTGAGAAAATGTGGCAAGGCTGATGCAACCCGCTTACAACGAAATGTTTCTCTTCAGAATAGGAGATTGTGCTACCAAACGCCAGCAGCTCGTCTCCCTCAGAATGCTGTTTCTCTGTAGACTAGGGAAAGACACCTTGGTCCCCAGCTCAGAACGGCTCCTTGCCCAGATTTTTTCATCCATGAGAGAACCAGAAGGGCTGATCTCAACTAATCGGGCTGCATATCCAAGAATCCTTGGGGTAGGGCAGTTCTGAGTCAAAGTGCCACCTAAGGAAGGAAAGCAGTTTCCTTGCAACAGGAAAGCACACCAAGGCCTGGAGTTTTCTCTATGAAACTGGAGTGGGCTTGAAGGTTGATGCCTACTGACTGCCCTCTTTATATGCAGTTGAGAAAATGGGACAAGGGTGATGCAACCCGCTTACAACGAAATGTTTCTCTTCAGAATAGGAGATTTCGCTATCAAACGACAGCAGCTCGTCTCCGTCAGAATGCGGTTTCTGTGTTGACTAGGGAAAGACACGATGGGCCCTAGCTTAGAACGGCTCTTTGCCCAGTTGGTTTCATCCATGAAAGAGCCAGAAGGACTGATCTCAACTAATCGGGCTGCAAATCCCCGAATACTTGGGGTAGTTCATTCTTGATCCAATGTGCCACCTAAAGAATGAAAGCAAAGTTTCCAGCCTGGGAAGCAGGGTCTCAAGTAAGTCTGCTAAATGACTGCCCTCCTTTATAGCCATTTGAGAAAAGGTGGCAAGGCTGATGCAACCCGCTTACAACGAAATATTTCTCTTCAGAATAGGAGATTGTGCTACCAAACGCCAGCAGCTCCTCTCCCTCAGAATGCTGTTTCTGTGTAGACTAGGGAAAGACACCATGGATCCCAGCTTAGAACGGCTCTTTGCCCAGATGGTTTCATCCATGAGAGAACCAGAAGGGCTGATCTCAACTACTCGGGCTGTACATCCCTGAATCCTTGGGGTAGGGCAGTTCTGAGCCAAAGTGCCACCTAAGGAATGAAAGCAGTTTCCTTGCCACAGGAAAGCACACTGAGGTCTGGAGTTTTCTCTATGAAATTGGAGTGGGCTTGAAGGGTGACGCCTACTGACAGCCCTCCTTTATATCCAGTTGAGAAAATGTGGCAAGGCTGATGCAACCCGCTTACAACGAAATGTTTCTCTTCAGAATAGGAGATTTTGCAATCACACGACAGCAGCTTGCCTCCCTCAGAGTGCTGTTTCTGTGTAGACTAGGGAAAGGCACGATGGTCCCCAGCCTAGAACGGCTCTTTGCCCAGTTGGTTTCATCCATGAAAGAGCCAGGGCTGATCTCAGCTAATCGGGCTGCACATCCTAGAATCCTTGGGGAAGGGCAGTTCTGACCCAAAGTGCCACCTAAGGAATGAAAGCAGTTTCCTTACCACAGGAAAGCACACCAAGGCCTGGAGTTTTCTCTATGAAACTGGAGTGGGCTCGAAGGGTGAGGCCTACTGACTGCCCTCCTTTATATCCAGTTGAGAAAATGGGACAAGGCTGATGCAACCCGCTTACAATGAAATGTTTCTCTTCAGAATAGGAGATTTTGCTACTAAACGCCAGCAGCTCGTCTCACTCAGACTGCTGTTTCTCTGTAGACTAGGGAAAGACAGCATGGTCCCCAGCTTAGAATGGCTCTTTGCCCAGTTGGTTTCATCCATGAAAGAGCCAGAAGGGCTGATCACAACTAATTGGGTTGCACATACCTGAATCCTTCTGGGAGGTCTGTTCTGAACCACAGGGCCAACTAAGGAATGAAAGCAAATTTCCTGCCACAGGAAAGCACACCGAGGCCTGGAGTTTTCTCTATGAAATTGGAGTGGGCTTCAACGTGAGGCCTACTGACTGCCCTCCTTTATATCCAGGTGAGGAAATGTGGGAAGGCTGAAGCAACCCGCTTACAACGAAATCTTTCTCTTCAGAATAGGAGGTTGTGCTACCAAACGCCAGCACCTCGTCTCCCTCAGAGTGCTGTTTCTGGGTAGACTAGGGAAAGACACGATGGTCCCCAGCTTAGAACGGCTCTTTGTCCACTTGGTTTCATCCATGAAAGAGCCATAATGGCTGATCTCAACTAATCGGGCTGCACATCCCTGAATCCTTGGGGTAGGGCAGTTCTGAGCCGAAGTGCAACCTAAGGAAAGAAAGCAAAGTTTCCACTCTGGGAATCAGGGACTCAAGTAAGTCTGCCAACTGACTGCCCTCCTTTATAACTAGTTGAAAAAATGTGGCCAGGCTGATGCTACCCGCTTACATCGAAATGTTTCTCTTCAGAATAGGAGATTTTGCTACCAAACGCCAGCAGCTCGTCTCCCTCAGAGTGCTGTTCCTGTGTAGACTAAGGAAAGACACCATGGTCCCCAGCTTAGAACGGCTCTTTGCCCACATGATGTCATCCATGAGAGAACCAGAAGGGCTGATCTCAACTAATCGGGCTGCACATCCCTGAATCCTTGGGGTAGGCACTCCTGAGCCAATGTGCCACCTAAGGAATGAAAGCAAATTTACAGCCTGGGAAGCAGGGTCTCAAGTAAGTTTGCTAAATGCCTGCCCGCCTTTATAGCCAGTTGAGAAAATGTGGCAAGGTTGATGAAACCCGCTTACAACGAAATGTTTCTCTTCAGAATAGGAGATTTTGCTACCAAACGCTTGCAGCTAGTCTCCCTCAGCGTGCTGTTTCTGTGTAGACTAGGGAAAGACACCATGGTTCCCAGCTTAGAACAGCTCTTTTCCCAGTTGATTTCATCCATGAAAGAGCCAGGGCTGATCTCAACTAAGCAGGCTGCACATCCCTGAATCCTTGGGGTAGGGCAGTTCTGAGCCAAAGTGCCACCTAAGGAATGAAAGCAGTTTCCTTACCACAGGAAAGCACACCAAGGCCTGGAGTTTTCTCTATGAAACTGGAGTGGCCTCGAAGGGTGAGGCCTACTGACTGCCCTCTTTATATCCAGTTGAGAAAATGGGACAAGGTTGATGCAACCCGCTTAAAACGAAATTTTTCTCTTCAGAATAGGAGATTTCGCTACCAAACGCCAGCAGCTCGTTTCCCTCAGAGTGCTATTTCTGTGTAGACTAGGGAAAGACACGATGGTCCCCAGCTTAGAACGGCTCTTTGTCCACTTGGTTTCATCCATGAAAGAGCCATAATGGCTGATCTCAACTAATCGGGCTGCACATCCCTGAATCCTTGGGGTAGGGCAGTTCTGAGCCGAAGTGCAACCTAAGGAAAGAAAGCAAAGTTTCCACTCTGGGAATCAGGGACTCAAGTAAGTCTGCCAACTGACTGCCCTCCTTTATAACTAGTTGAAAAAATGTGGCCAGGCTGATGCTACCCGCTTACATCGAAATGTTTCTCTTCAGAATAGGAGATTTTGCTACCAAACGCCAGCAGCTCATCTCCCTCAGAGTGCTGTTCCTGTGTAGACTAAGGAAAGACACCATGGTCCCCAGCTTAGAACGGCTCTTTGCCCACATGATGTCATCCATGAGAGAACCAGAAGGGCTGATCTCAACTAATCGGGCTGCACATCCCTGAATCCTTGGGGTAGGCACTCCTGAGCCAATGTGCCACCTAAGGAATGAAAGCAAATTTACAGCCTGGGAAGCAGGGTCTCAAGTAAGTTTGCTAAATGCCTGCCCGCCTTTATAGCCAGTTGAGAAAATGTGGCAAGGTTGATGAAACCCGCTTACAACGAAATGTTTCTCTTCAGAATAGGAGATTTTGCTACCAAACGCTTGCAGCTAGTCTCCCTCAGCGTGCTGTTTCTGTGTAGACTAGGGAAAGACACCATGGTTCCCAGCTTAGAACAGCTCTTTTCCCAGTTGATTTCATCCATGAAAGAGCCAGGGCTGATCTCAACTAAGCAGGCTGCACATCCCTGAATCCTTGGGGTAGGGCAGTTCTGAGCCGAAGTGCAACCTAAGGAAAGAAAGCAAAGTTTCCACTCTGGGAATCAGGGACTCAAGTAAGTCTGCCAACTGACTGCCCTCCTTTATAACTAGTTGAAAAAATGTGGCAAGGCTGATGCTACCCGCTTACATCGAAATGTTTCTCTTCAGAATAGGAGATTTTGCTACCAAACGCCAGCAGCTCGTCTCACTCAGACTGCTGTTTCTGTGTAGACTAGGGAAAGACACCATGGTTCCTAACTTAGAAAGACTCTTTTCCCAGTTGGTTTCATCCATGAAAGAGCCAGAAGGGCTGATCTAAACTAATCGGGCTGCACATCCCCGAATCCTTGGGGTAGTGCAGCTCTGAGCCGAAGTGCAACCTAAGGAAAGAAAGCAAAGTTTCCAGCCTGGGAAGGAGGGACTCAAGTAAGTCTGCCAACTGACTGCCCTCCTTTATAGCCAGTTGAGAAAATGTGGCAAGGCTGAGGCAACCCGCATACAACGAAATGTTTCTCTTCAGATTAGGAGATTTTGCTACCAAACTCCTGCAGCTCGTCTCCCTCAGAGTGCTGTTTCTGTGTAGACTAGGGAAAGACACCATGGTTCCAACGTAGAACAGCTCTTTTCCCAGTTGTTTTCATCCATGAAAGAGCCAGGGCTGATCTCAACTAATCAGGCTGCACATTCCTGAATCCTTGGGGTAGGGAAGTTCTGAGCCAAAGTGCCACCTAAGGAATGAAAACAGTTTCCTTACCACAGGAAAGCACACCAAGGCCTGGAGTTTTCTCTATGAAACTGGAGTGGGCTCGAAGGGTGAGGCCTACTGACTGCCCTCCTTTATATCCAGTTGAGAAAATGGGACAAGGCTGATGCAACCCGCTTACAACGAAAGGTTTCTCTTCAGAATAGGAGATTTTGCTACCAAAAGCCTGCAGCTCGTCTCCCTCAGAGTGCTGTTTCTGTGTAGACTAGGGAAAGACACCATGGTTCCCAGCTTAGAACAGCTCTTTTCCCAGGTGGGTTCATCCATGAAAGAGCCAGGGCTGATCTCAACTAATCAGGCTCCACATCCCTGAATCTTTGGGGTAGGGCAGTTCTGAGCCAAAGTGCCACCTAAGGAAGGAAAGCAGTTTGCTTACCACAAGAAAGCACACCAAGGCCTGGAGTTTTCTCTATAAAACTGGAGTGGGCTTGAAGGTTGATGCCTACTGACTGCCCTCTTTATATCCAGTTGAGAAAATGGGACGAGGCTGATGCATCCCTCTTACAATGAAATGTTTCTCTTCAGTATAGGAGATTTCGCTACCAAACGCCAGCAGCTCGTCTCACTCAGACTGCTGTTTCTGTGTAGACTAGGGAAAGACACCATGGTTCCTAACTTAGAAAGACTCTTTTCCCAGTTGGTTTCATCCATGAAAGAGCCAAAAGGGCTGATCCCAACTAATCGGGCTGCACATCCCTGAATCCTTGGGGTATTGCAGCTCTGAGCCGAAGTGCAACCTAAGGAAAGAAAGCAAAGTTTCCAGCCTGGGAAGGAGGGACTCAAGTAAGTCTGCCAATTGACTGCCCTCCTTTATAGCCATTTGAGAAAATGTGGCAAAGCTGATGCAACCCGCTTACAACGAAATGTTTCTCTTCAGAATAGGAGGTTTCGCCACCAAATGCCAGCAGCTCGTCTCCCTCAGAGTGCTGTTTCTGTGTAGACTAGGGAAAGACAGCATGGTCCCCAGCTTAGAATGGTTCTTTGCCCAGTTGGTTTCATCCATGAAACAGCCAGAAGGGCTGATCACAACTAATCAGGCTGCAAATCACTGAATCCTTCTGGGAGGGCTGTTCTGAGCCAAAGGGCCACCTAAGGAATGAAAGCAAATTTCCTACCAGAGGAAGCACACGGAAGCCTGTTGTTTTCTCTATGAAATTGGAGTGGGCTGGAAGGGTGAGGCCTACTGACTTCCCTCCTTTATAGCCAATTGAGGAAATGTGTCAAGGCTGATGCATCCCGCTTACAACGAAATGTTTCTCTTCAGAATAGGAGATTTTGCTACCACACGCCAGCAGCTCGTTTCCCTCAGAGTGGTGTTTCTGTGTAGACGAGGGAAAGACACCATGGTCCCCATCTTAGAACGGCTCTTTGCCCAGATGGTTTCATCCATTAGAGAACCAGAATGTCTGATCTCAAATAATCGGGCTGCACATCCCTGAATCCTTGGGGTAGGCACTCCTGAGCCAATGTGCCACCTAAGAATGAAAGCAAATTTACAGCCTCGGAAGCAGGGTCTCAAGTAACTCTGCTAAATGCCTGCCCTCCTTTATAGCCAGTTGAGAAAATGTGGCAAGGCTGGTGCAACCCGCTTACAACGAAATGTTTCTCTTCAGAATAGGAGATTGTGCTACCAAACGCCAGCAGCTCGTCTCCCTCAGAATGCTGTTTCTCTGTAGACTAGGAAAAGACACCTTGGTCCCCAGCTCAGAATGGCTCCCTGCCCAGATTTTTTCATCCATGAGAGAACCAGAAGGGCTGATCTCAACTAATCGGGCTGCATATCCAAGAATCCTTGGGGTAGGGCAGTTCTGAGTCAAAGTGCCACCTAAGGAAGGAAAGCAGTTTCCTTGCAACAGGAAAGCACACCAAGGCCTGGAGTTTTCTCTATGAAACTGAAGTGGGCTTGAAGGTTGATGCCTACTGACTGCCCTCTTTATATCCAGTTGAGAAAATGGGACAAGGCTGATGCAACCCGCTTACAACGAAATGTTTCTCTTCAGAATAGGAGATTTCGCTACCAAACGCCAGCAGCTCGTTTCCCTCAGAGTGTTATTTCTGTGTAGACTAGGGAAAGACACCATGGTCCCCAGCTTAGAACAGCTCCGTGCCCAAATGGTTTCATCCATGAGAGAACCAGAAGGGCTGATCTCAACTACTCGGGCTGTACATCCCTGAATCCTTGGGGTAGGGCAGTTCTGAGCCAAAGTGCCACCTAAGGAATGAAAACAGTTTCCTTGCCACAGGAAAGCACACTGAGGCCTGGAGTTTTCTCTATGAAATTGGAGTGGGCTTGAAAGTTGACGCCTACTGACAGCCCTCCTTTATATCCAGTTGAGAAAATGTGGCAAGGCTGATGCAACCCGCTTACAACGAAATGTTTCTCTTCAGAATAGGAGATTTTGCAATCAAACGCCAGCAGCTCGTCTCCCTCAGAGTGCTGTTCCTGTGTAGACTAAGGAAAGACACCATGCTCCCCAGCTTAGAACGACTCTTTGCCCTGTTGGTTTCATCCATGAAAGACCAGAAGGGCTGATCTCAACTAATCGGGCTTCACATCCCTGAATCCTTGGGGTAGGGCAGTTCTGAGCCGAAGTGCAACCTAAGGAAAGAAAGCAAAGTTTCCACTCTGGGAATCAGGGACTCAAGTAAGTCTGCCAACTGACTGCCATCCTTTATAGCTAGTTGAGAAAATGTGGCCAGGATGATGCAACCCGCTTACATCGAAATGTTTCTCTTCAGAATAGGAGATTTTGCTATCAAACGCCAGCAGCTCGTCTCCCTCAGAGTGCTGTCTCTGTGCAGACTAGGGAAAGGCACGATGGTCCCCAGCTTAGAACGGCTCTTTGCCCAGTTTGTTTCATCCATGAAAGAGCCAGAAGGGCTGATCCCACCTAATCGGGCTGCAAATCCCTGAATCCTTGGGGTAGGCACTCCTGAACCAATGTGCCACCTAAGGAATGAAAGCAAAGTTTCCAGCCTGGGAAGCACTGTCCCAATTAAGTCTGATAAATGACTGCCCTCCGTTATAGCCAGTTGAGAAAATGTGGCAAGGCTGAGGCAACCTGCTTACAACGAAATGTTTCTCTTCAGAATTGGAGATTTTGTTACCAAACGCCAGCAGCTCTTCTCCCTCAGAGTGCTGTTTCTGTGTAGACTAGGGAAAGACGCCATGGTCCCCTGCTTAGAAAGGCTCTTTTCCCAGTTGGTTTCATCCATGAAAGAGCCAGAAGGGCTTATCTCAACTAATCTGGCTGCACATCACTGAATACTTGGGGAAGGACAGTTCTAAGCCTATGTGCCATCTAAGGAATAAAAGCAAAGTTTCCTTGTGAGAGGAAAGCACAGCGAGGCATGCTGTTTTCTATATTAAATTTGAGTGGGTTTGAAGGTGAGGCCTAGTGACTGCCCTCCTTTATACCCAGTTGAGAGAATGTGGCAAGGCTCATGCCACCCGTTATAACGAAATGTTTCTCTTCAGAATAGGAGATTTTGCTACCAAACGCCAGCAGCTCGTCTCCCTCAGAGTGCTGTTTCTTTGTAGACTAGGGAAAGCCCCCATGTTCCCCAGCTTAGAACGGCTCATTTCCCAGTTGGTTTCATCCATGAAAGAGCCAGAAGGGCTGATCTCAACTAATGGGGCTGTGGATCCCTGAATCCTTGCGGTAGGGCAGTTCTGAGCCAAAGTCTCACATAAGGAATGAAAGCAAAGTTTCTTTGCCACAGGAAAGCACACCAAGGCCGCGTGTTTTCTCTATGAAATTGGAGTGGGCTTGAAGGGTGAGGCCTATGGACTGCCCTAATTTATAGCCAGTTGAGAAAATGTGGCAAGGCTGATGCAACCCGCTTACAACGAAATGTTTCTCTTCAGAATAGGAGATTTTGCTACCAAACGCCAGCAGCTCCTCTCCCTTAGAGTGCTGTTTCTGTGTAGACTTGGGAAATACACAATGGTCCCCAGCTTAGAACGTCTCTTTTCCCAGTTGGTTTCTTCCATGAAAGAGCCAGAAAGGCTGATCTCAACTAATCAGGCTGCACATCCCTGAATCCTTGGGGTAGGGCAGTTCTGAGCCAATGTGTCACTTAAGGAATGAAAGCATAGTTTCCTTGAGACAGGAAAGCACAGAGAAGTATGGTGTTTTCTCCATGAAATTGGACTCCGCTTGAAGGGTGAGGCCTACTGACTGCCCTAATTTATAGCCAGTTGAGAAAATGTGGCAAGGCTGAGGCAACCCGCTTACAACGAAATGTTTCTCTTCAGAATAGGAGATTTTGCTACAAAACGCCAGCAGCTCCTCTCCCTCAGAGAGCTGTTTCTGTGTAGAATAGGGAAAGACACCATGGTCCCCTGCTTAGAACGGCTCTTTTCCCAGTTGGTTTCACCCATGAAAGAGCCAGAAGGGCTGATCTCAACTAATCGGGCTGCAATATCCCTGAATCCTTGGGGTAGGGCAGGTCTGAGCCAAAGTGCCACCTAAGGAATGAAAGCAGAGTTTCCTTGCCACAGGAAAGCACACCGAGGCCTGTTGTTTTCTCTTTGAAATTGGAGTGGGATTGAAGGTTGAGGCTTACTGTCTGCCCTCATTTATAGCCAGTTGAGAAAATGTGACAAGGCTGAGGCAACCTGCTTAAAACGAAATGATTCTCTTCAGAATAGGAGATATTGCTACCAAACGCCAGCAGCTCCTCTCCCTCAGAACGCTGTTTCTGTGTAGAGTAGGGAAAGACACCATGGTCCCCAGCTTAGAATGGCACTTTTCCCAGTTGTTTTCAGCAATGAAAGAGCCAGAAGGGCTGATCTCTACTAATCGGGCTGCACATCCACAAATCCTTGGGGTAAGGCAGTCCTGAGCCAATGTGCCACCTAAGGAATGAAAGCGATGTTTCCAGCTTGGGAAGCAGGGCCTCAAGTAAGTCTGCCAACTGACTGCCCTCTTTTAAAGCCAGTTGAAAAATGTGGCAAGGCTGATGCAACCCGCATACAACGAAATGTTTCTCTTCAGAATAGGAGATTTTGCTACCAAACGCCAGCAGCTCCTCTCCCTCAGAGTGCTGTTTCTGTGTAGACTAGGGAAAGACACCATGGTCCCCGGCTTAGTACGGCTCTTTTCCCAGTTGGTTTCTTCCATGAAAGAGCCAGAAGGGCTGATCTCAACTAAACTTGCTGCACATCCCTGAATCCTTGGGGTAGGGCAGTTCTGAGCCAAAGTCACACCTAAGGAATGAAAGCAACGTTTCTTTGCCACATGAAAGTACACCGAGACCAGGTGTTTTCTATGTGAAATTGGAGTGGGCTTGAAGGGTGGGGCCTACTGACTGCCCTCTTTATATCCAGTTGAGAAAATGGGACAAGGGTGATGCAACCCGCTTACAACGAAATGTTTCTCTTCAGAATGGGAGATTTCGCTATCAAACGACAGCAGCTCGTCTCTGTCAGAATGCGGTTTCTGTGTTGACTAGGGAAAGACACGATGGGCCCTAGCTTAGAACGGCTCTTTGCCCAGTTGGTTTCATCCATGAAAGAGCCAGAAGGACTGATCTCAACTAATCGGGCTGCAAATCCCCGAATACTTGGGGTAGTGCATTCTTGATCCAATGTGCCACCTAAAGAATGAAAGCAAAGTTTCCAGCCTGGGAAGCAGGGTCTCAAGTAAGTCTGCTAAATGACTGACCTCCTTTATAGCCATTTGAGAAAAGGTGGCAAGGCTGATGCAATCCGCTTAAAACGAAATATTTCTCTTCAGAATAGGAGATTGTGCTACCAAACGCCAGCAGCTCCTCTCCCTCAGAATGCTGTTTCTGTGTAGACTAGGGAAAGACACCATGGTCCCCAGCTTAGAACGGCTCTTTGCCCAGATGGTTTCATCCATGAGAGAACCAGAAGGGCTGATCTCAACTACTCGGGCTGTACATCCCTGAATCCTTGGGGTAGGGCAGTTCTGAGCCAAAGTGCCACCTAAGGAATGAAAACAGTTTCCTTGCCACAGGAAAGCACACTGAGGCCTGGAGTTTTCTCTATGAAATTGGAGTGGGCTTGAAGGGTGACGCCTACTGACAGCCCTCCTTTATATCCAGTTGAGAAAATGTGGCAAGGCTGATGCAACCCGCTTACAACGAAATGTTTCTCTTCAGAATAGGAGATTTTGCAATCACACGCCAGCAGCTTTCCTCCCTCAGAGTGCTGTTTCTGTGTAGACTAGGGAAAGGCGTGATGGTCCCCAGCCTAGAACGACTCTTTGCCCAGTTGGTTTCATCCATGAAAGAGCCAGGGCTGATCTCAGCTAATCGGGCTGCACATCCCAGAATCCTTGGGGAAGGGCAGTTCTGACCCAAAGTGCCACCTAAGGAATGAAAGCAGTTTCCTTACCACAGGAAAGCACACCAAGGCCTGGAGTTTTCTCTATGAAACTGGAGTGGGCTCGAAGGGTGAGGCCTATTGACTGCCCTCCTTTATATCCAGTTGAGAAAATGGGACAAGGCTGATGCAACCCGCTTACAATGAAATGTTTGTCTTCAGAATAGGAGATTTTGCTACTAAACGCCAGCAGCTCGTCTCACTCAGACTGCTGTTTCTCTGTAGACTAGGGAAAGACAGCATGATCCCCAGCTTAGAATGGCTCTTTGCCCAGTTGGTTTCATCCATGAAAGAGCCAGAAGGGCTGATCACAACTAATTGGGTTGCACATCCCTGAATCCTTCTGGGAGGACTGTTCTGAGCCACAGGGCCAACTAAGGAATGAAAGCAAATTTCCTGCCACAGGAAAGCACACCGAGGCCTGGAGTTTTCTCTATGAAATTGGAGTGGGCTTCTAGGGTGAGGCCTACTGACTGCCCTCCTTTATATCCAGGTGTGGAAATGTGGGAAGGCTGAAGCAACCCGCTTACAACGAAATTTTTCTCTTCAGAATAGGAGGTTGTGCTACCAAACGCCAGCACCTCGTCTCCCTCAGAGTGCTGTTTCTGGGTAGACTAGGGAAAGACACGATGGTCCCCAGCTTAGAACGGCTCTTTGTCCAGTTGGTTTCATCCATGAAAGAGCCATAATGGCTGATCTCAACTAATCGGGCTGCACATCCCTGAATCCTTGGGGTAGGGCAGTTCTGAGCCGAAGTGCAACCTAAGGAAAGAAAGCAAAGTTTCCACTCTGGGAATCAGGGACTCAAGTAAGTCTGCCAACTGACTGCCCTCCTTTATAACTAGTTGAAAAAATGTGGCCAGGCTGATGCTACCCGCTTACATCGAAATGTTTCTCTTCAGAATAGGAGATTTTGCTACCAAACGCCAGCAGCTCGTCTCCCTCAGAATGCTGTTCCTGTGTAGACTAAGGAAAGACACCATGGTCCCCAGCTTAGAACGGCTCTTTGCCCATATGATTTCATCCATGAGAGAACCAGAAGGGCTGATCTCAACTAATCGGGCTGCACATCCCTGAATCCTTGGGGTAGGCACTCCTGAGCCAATGTGCCACCTAAGGAATGAAAGCAAATTTACAGCCTGGGAAACAGGGTCTCAAGTAAGTTTGCTAAATGCCTGCCCGCCTTTATAGCCAGTTGAGAAAATGTGGCAAGGTTGATGCAACCCGCTTACAACGAAATGTTTCTCTTCAGAATAGGAGATTTTGCTACCAAACGCTTGCAGCTAGTTTCCTTCAGAGTGCTGTTTCTGTGTAGATTAGGGAAAGATACCATGGTTCCCAGCTTAGAACAGCTCTTTTCCCAGTTGATTTCATCCATGAAAGAGCCAGGGCTGATCTCAACTAAGCAGGCTGCACATCCCTGAATCCTTGGGGTAGGGCAGTTCTGAGCCTAAGTGCCACCTAAGGAATGAAAGCAGTTTCCTTACCACAGGAAAGCACACCAAGGCCTGGAGTTTTCTCTATGAAACTGGAGTGGCCTGGAAGGGTGAGGCCTACTGACTGCCCTCCTTTATAGCCAGTTGAGAAAATGTGGCAAGGCTGAGGCAACCTGCATACAACGAAATGTTTCTCTTCAGATTAGGAGATTTTGCTGTCAAACTCCAGCAGCTCGTCTCCCTCAGAGTGCTGTTTCGGTGTAGACTAGTGAAAGACACGATGGTCCCCAGCTTAGAACGGCTCTTTGCCCAGTTGGTTTCATCCATGAAAGAGTCAGAAGGGCTGATCTCAACTAATGGGGCTGCACATCACTGAATCCTTGGGGTAGGCCATTCGTCAGCTACTATGCCACCTAAGGAATGAAAGCAAAGTTTCCAGCCTGGGAAGCTGGGTCTAGAGTAAGTCTGCTAAATGACTGCCCTCCTTTATAGCCAGTTGAAAAAATGTGGCAAAGCTAATGCAACACGCTTACAACGAAATGTTTCTCTTCAGAATAGGAAATTTTGCTACCAAACGCCAGCAGCTCGTCTCACTCAGACTGCTGTTTCTGTGTAGACTAGGGAAAGACACCATGGTTCCTAACTTAGAAAGACTCTTTTCCCAGTTGGTTTCATCCATGAAAGAGCCAGAAGGGCTGATCTCAACTAATCGGGCTGCACATCCCCGAATCCTTGGGGTAGGCCATTCGTCAGCTACTGTGCCACCTAAGGAATGAAAGCAAAGTTTCCAGCCTGGGAAGCTGGGTCTAGAGTAAGTCTGCTAAATGACTGCCCTCCTTTATAGCCAGTGGAAAAAATGTGGCAAAGCTGATGCAACACGCTTACAACGAAATGTTTCTCTTCAGAATAGGAAATTTTGCTACCAAACGCCAGCAGCTCGTCTCACTCAGACTGCTGTTTCTGTGTAGACTAGGGAAAGACACCATGGTTCCTAACTTAGAAAGACTCTTTTCCCAGTTGGTTTCATCCATGAAAAAGCCAGAAGGGCTGATCTCAACTAATCGGGCTGCACATCCCCGAATCCTTGTGGTAGTGCAGCTCTGAGCCGAAGTGCAACCTAAGGAAAGAAAGCAAAGTTTCCAGCCTGGGAAGGAGGGACTCAAGTAAGTCTGCCAACTGACTGCCCTCCTTTATAGCCAGTTGAGAAAATGTGGCAAGGCTGAGGCAACCCGCATACAACGAAATGTTTCTCTTCAGATTAGGAGATTTTGCTACCAAACTCCTGCAGCTCGTCTCCCTCAGAGTGCTGTTTCTGTGTAGACTAGGGAAAGACACCATGGTTCCAACGTAGAACAGCTCTTTTCCCACTTGTTTTCTTCCATGAAAGAGCCAGGGCTGATCTCAACTAATCAGGCTGCACATTCCTGAATCCTTGGGGTAGGGCAGTTCTGAGCCAAAGTGCCACCTAAGGAATGAAAGCAGTTTCCTTACCAGAGGAAAGCACACCAAGGCCTGGAGTTTTCTCTATGAAACTGGAGTGGGCTCGAAGGGTGAGGCCTACTGACTGCCCTCCTTTATATCCAGTTAAGAAAATGGGACAAGGCTGATGCAACCCGCTTACAACGAAATGATTCTCTTGAGAATAGGAGATTTTGCTACCACACGCCAGCAGCTCGTTTCCCTCAGAGTGGTGTTTCTGTGTAGACTAGGGAAAGACACCATGGTCCCCATCTTAGAACGGCTCTTTGCCCAGATGGTTTCATCCATTAGAGAACCAGAATGTCTGATCTCAAATAATCGGGCTGCACATCCCTGAATCCTTGGGGTAAGCACTCCTGAGCCAATGTGCCACCTAAGAATGAAAGCAAATTTACAGCCTCGGAAGCAGGGTCTCAAGTAAGTCTGCTAAATGCCTGCCCTCCTTTATAGCCAGTTGAGAAAATGTGGCAAGGCTGGTGCAACCCGCTTACAACGAAATGTTTCTCTTCAGAATAGGAGATTGTGCTACCAAACGCCAGCAGCTCGTCTCCCTCAGAATGCTGTTTCTCTGTAGACTAGGAAAAGACACCTTGGTCCCCAGCTCAGAACGGCTCCCTGCCCAGATTTTTTCATCCATGAGAGAACCAGAAGGGCTGATCTCAACTAATCGGGCTGCATATCCAAGAATCCTTGGGGTAGGGCAGTTCTGAGTCAAAGTGCCACCTAAGGAAGGAAAGCAGTTTCCTTGCAACAGGAAAGCACACCAAGGCCTGGAGTTTTCTCTATGAAACTGAAGTGGGCTTGAAGGTTGATGCCTACTGACTGCCCTCTTTATATCCAGTTGAGAAAATGGGACAAGGCTGATGCAACCCGCTTACAACGAAATGTTTCTCTTCAGAATAGGAGATTTCGCTATCAAACGACAGCAGCTCGTCTCCGTCAGAATGCGGTTTCTGTGTTGACTAGGGAAAGACACGATGGGCCCTAGCTTAAAACGGCTCTTTGCCCAGTTGGTTTCATCCATGAAAGAGCCAGAAGGACTGATCTCAACTAATCGGGCTGCAAATCCCCGAATACTTGGGGTAGTGCAGTCCTGATCCAATGTGCCACCTAAAGAATGAAAGCAAAGTTTCCAGCCTGGGAAGCAGGGTCTCAAGTAAGTCTGCTAAATGACTGCCCTCCTTTATAGCCATTTGAGAAAAGGTGGCAAGGCTGATGCAACCCGCTTAAAACGAAATATTTCTCTTCAGAATAGGAGATTGTTCTACCAAACGCCAGCAGCTCCTCTCCCTCAGAATGCTGTTTCTGTGTAGACTAGGGAAAGACACCATGGTCCCAGGCTTAGAACGGCTCTTTGCCCAGATGGTTTCATCCATGAGAGAACCAGAAGGGCTGATCTCAACTACTCGGGCTGTACATCCCTGAATCCTTGGGGTAGGGCAGTTCTGAGCCAAAGTGCCACCTAAGGAATGAAAGCAGTTTCCTTGCCACAGGAAAGCACACTGAGGCCTGGAGTTTTCTCTATGAAATTGGAGTGGGCTTGAAGGGTGACGCCTACTGACAGCCCTCCTTTATATCCAGTTGAGAAAATGTGGCAAGGCTGATGCAACCCGCTTACAACGAAATGTTTCTCTTCAGAATAGGAGATTTTGCAATCACACGACAGCAGCTTGCCTCCCTCAGAGTGCTGTTTCTGTGTAGACTAGGGAAAGGCACGATGGTCCCCAGCCTAGAACGGCTCTTTGCCCAGTTGGTTTCATCCATGAAAGAGCCAGGGCTGATCTCAGCTAATCGGGCTGCACATCCCAGAATCCTTGGGGAAGGGCAGTTCTGACCCAAAGTGCCACCTAAGGAATGAAAGCAGTTTCCTTACCACAGGAAAGCACACCAAGGCCTGGAGTTTTCTCTGTGAAACTGGAGTGGGCTCGAAGGGTGAGGCCTACTGACTGCCCTCCTTTATATCCAGTTGAGAAAATGGGACAAGGCTGATGCAACCCGCTTACAATGAAATGTTTCTCTTCAGAATAGGAGATTTTGCTACTAAACGCCAGCAGCTCGTCTCACTCAGACTGCTGTTTCTCTGTAGACTAGGGAAAGACAGCATGGTCCCCAGCTTAGAATGGCTCTTTGCCCAGTTGGTTTCATCCATGAAAGAGCCAGAAGGGCTGATCACAACTAATTGGGTTGCACATACCTGAATCCTTCTGGGAGGTCTGTTCTGAACCACAGGGCCAACTAAGGAATGAAAGCAAATTTCCTGCCACAGGAAAGCACACCGAGGCCTGGAGTTTTCTCTATGAAATTGGAGTGGGCTTCAAGGGTGAGGCCTACTGACTGCCCTCCTTTATATCCAGGTGAGGAAATGTGGGAAGGCTGAAGCAACCCGCTTACAACGAAATCTTTCTCTTCAGAATAGGAGGTTGTGCTACCAAACGCCAGCACCTCGTCTCCCTCAGAGTGCTGTTTCTGGGTAGACTAGGGAAAGACACGATGGTCCCCAGCTTAGAACGGCTCTTTGTCCACTTGGTTTCAT